>NC_091824.1:126657634-126755134 GCF_038994185.2 Dermacentor albipictus | reverse complement strand
GCAATACTTCGTCTGGTTCTTAAGGACGGGCGAATAGCGGGGGCCAATTTTGGTTCATCGGCACAAATGGCCCCAACGCTGCGCTAAACAAGAATGGCATTCATACGCCCAGATTTCGAAGAACTATCACTCATAACTCTGATTCTTACCAACTCCCTCTTATGGTTGAACCCAGTAGGAAAACATGGCTGCGAATAAATAATAACTCACAATACACTCAAAACTTGTTTTGCGAAAGAAAAGCTGAAAATGGGGCAATTTTGTTAACATACTTATTTTTTCTGTATTCTCGGTTTGTTGTTTCTCACTTTTTTTGTAGTTTCACTAGAATTTTGTGCAGATGGCACTTTTTTCGTCATTTTATAGAACTTTTTTCCGCATGATTGTTTACTGTATTGTGCGAGTAAGTTTTGCTTCTTTCATGACTGTAGCTTTCATGGAACACGGAAGTCAAATTCTGTGATGTGATTGCAACAGCTTACACACGCATGCATTAAGGTAAGCAGGCTACATATAAGAGTTGCAGGAAGACAGCCGGCACTTCGCAAACCAACCAGTATTTATAGCCACGCACTCAATGTCACTACTATGGCGGAGAGCACCTATATTTATTTCCGAAATTAAGACCAATAAGCGCATGCATGAGATCTATCTGACGATACTTAGGTGACTTGTGAAGCTGCGCGCAAATATTATTTGAAGATAGTAAAGAGCGCCAATGTCATTTTGCGCACAGCTATAACCACAAATCTGTCACTATCTGCATAGCGACCCATTCTCTGAAATTACGAAAAACTGACGCATAATCAGAAAAAGAAACCTTTAGAAATTAAGGGGTTTTTTTTTCTGCCGAAGTGTATTCTACGTAATAAAAATGGAAAACGAGAGAAAACAGAAAATTTCTATTTCTTTTTGTCAATGTAGCTTTCCTTTTTGTCTTGTATTTTATACCTGTCCATAATTTAACGCCACGCGAGTTCTTTTTCTTATTGTGCCATTAATGTGAGCTCCAACACTGCCAGTCTGTGGCAGTACTGCGTACCAAGTTCCAAACGCTTCACTCGCGAACAACCAACACTGCAATGGCAGTCGCGCTTAAACACCCACGCACACGCGTATGCACACGCACTCACAAAAAGCATCATAAAAAGTCGCAATCTCGGTGATCCTTAAAGGTGACGTCAGTCTAAAAGAATGGCTTTAACATTTGCCATAGCAGTTCAATAAAAGCTGCAGAGAGAAATACCATGGTTTCGTGAACAGTAATGTAGGTAAAATTAGTCCTTCGGGCAACATATCCAAGCTAATGAAGCGTATTCTGTCATAGTATCACAAAAAAATTGCTATCGTACATTATTCAAAACGTGAGATGTCTAAGAGGATTGTATAACGGCACGAATTGCAAAAGCAAGCGCCGCGTTTTCACTGTCTGACTTGAGCCAAAGAACAAAAAATTGCAAAGCTAGACGTTGTCACTCGAGGATTTAGGTTTTAATCCTCTTAGAGTGAGACCGCGCAACTCATTCGTTTGCAGCTAGCTGACCCTGAATCTGTGGTAATTATTTGTCTGCAAGCAATGTCTGGTTCTAAAAAGATTACCAGAATACTGATCGAATTGCACGACAGGATCAGCTCGAACGTCGCGCATTTTGCTTCCGAAGCTTATACGGACCCTTCATTTGAACGAATCAGTTTTATTCTGGAATATTTTATATAATCCCCATGTTCCCCTTAAATCACTATTTCCCCCATTCTTCTTTTTTCTTTAACACCTGCACTTACATTTGTGCCCTAATCGAATGTCGAAGCTCTTGCTGCGAATATAAATTACCAGTTTATTGCGAAGTACGCAGTTCTAAAGGACTCAACATGATAGTTTTTCTATGGCTGTCGTAATTACGCGCGGCTGTGGACTGTAAGGGTAACTTTAACCAAGCTCGATTTGGGTCTCGGTTTATACAACTGTGGCATCGCCAACATCAACGTAAGAACAATTATTTAACAAAGGCTAAGCAAAGCGATTGGTTCTACAGGCTGAGTGATAAATTCTTCTGCGCCTTGCAAGACTCGATTTGCCTGCGGCCAACAACATCATTACCCTCCTCCACTTACAGACTGAGCAATGACCACGCGATTCCCCCCAGAATGCGACGCGAAACAATTCATCACAATTTGCGACACTTCACTTTATTGTCATGTCGTATTGCTACGTGACCCTCCGCTTTCATCGCTCCGCGCTGAACGCTTCCTCGTGATACGTAGATGCTGAAATGGCTCCCGAAATTACAAGCGGCTAGACATTCATATGTAACAGCACGCTGTGCAGAAGACCGCAGCGGCTCGTTTTCAATGGAGCAGGCTCCTCTCCCACTCGCGGCACAGCTGCTGCTGCTGCTGCTGCAGCACGCTACTTCACACTGCGCACTCTACGCCGTCAATAAGCGCCGCTGTAATGTCTGTGATCGGTGATGGTTTGATTCCGCGAGTATCATGTAAATTAAAGGGATTTTTTTTTGTCTTTTTAGAGCAGCACTCGCCCACCTGCATATACGCAGTGTGCCAAGTTTGCATCAAATACGTTGGTTGAAGAGCAGTAAAGACTGATTGGCACACACAGCGCTTCAAGTAGGCGTGAAAGAGGTTCGTTGAAGAGCGGCACATGGGTACCCAGCGTCACAAACTCAATGACCCAACTTGGTCATATGGTTGGTTTCAAACCCTGATCCCTCAGCACTGTCAGGCTGTCGTGCTATGCAGTCAGAGGCCCAGCTACACGATGGATGACGTACACGATGGACTGGCCACACGTCCTTGCCGACATAAACGTTCGCACATGTTAGCACAATCAACCCCTAGCTTGAGTAGTTGAAGTCTAGTGAGACGAGGCAAGCCTCGACCGCGAACACGGGGTGGGAACCTTCTAGTTTCGACTCGCTGGTGTCGATACCGCTTGAGTAGGTGGCAACGATTCAGTAGACAACAGTTATCAAGCTTGCACAATATTTCAGGGTAGACACAGTTGTCGTGAGCGCAGGTTGAAGCCAGTCGATAAGCCTCTCCAATTCCGGCAATTCCTACGTGTGAAGGTATCCATAGAGCAATGAGAGATACACCACGTGATGAAATTTTGTTTGCAGAGTGGGTAAGGTTGCGCACAACTGCACAATCCATCTGAGTGTGTTGCAACCTCCTATGGTCCGTAAAGATGGCAATCTTCGATGAGGTTAACTCCTCCCGCACGTATTTCAGCGCAACATTAATCACGGCTAACTACGCATTTGTGGACGAGGCTGGTTGGGGTATATGAAATACATACCTGACTTGAGTCTAAGTGCCGAAAAAAGCTGCAGAGGCACCTTGAACGTCGCTGTGTACAGATGCATGTGTGAAAACTTGAAGATAATCTGGAAATCTTCTAAACATGTGTGACTGAGTCAATTGGAGTAATGCCGAAACAGGAATATGTGCAACTGGGCATATGGAGCTCTTCAATCAACGTCTTTTGTGCCGTCTTTGGACATCTGGCGATGAGTGTTCCGTCCATACATCCCTCAACTTCGAGAATCTTGTCGCGCTCAAGGAAGCGTTCTTGACTGCGGCTTTCTCCTGCAGCGCGGGGAGGAATGTCACACCCCTTTATCTCTTTCCTCAGCCGTAATGACCCAACGACGGCGCTAATGATGCGACTGACCGACGGTTGCGACAACCCAATAGCTACTACGTTCCAGACGCACTGCTCAAAACAAGCAGTAGCAAAAAAAAAAGGAAGATGTAGCGCGAACAGCACTTACGTCGCAGTGTCTTGTGGCCTACGATATTCTAGCTCGTCGCAAGTTCACCGCATCTTGTTTTACGGGCGCCTAAAATGCCTTCGGAACTGGCCTTCGCTCATGTCGAAAGCGCCGCGCCGTTTCCTCCCGTCCCGTCGTTGTCTTTGGCAAACGCTCGCCAGCAAAACAACCAAAGAAACCCCGATTTCCCTATCAACTATCAATATCATGCTCGCAGATGCGCGCGACATTCGAGCGAACCACTTCTCCGCGGTTCCTCTCGTAGCAGACGACGGGTTCCTTTGCAGATGATTGATAACTTGTGAGGCGACAACTGACCAAAGATTCCCCCAGGAAGACCTGATTTAACGGGCAAAATTGGTGTTTGCAGTGGCTCATGACGGTAAACCCTAACAAATCTAAGTATATGTCCTTTCACCGACGTCGTACACTTCATTTCCTGCTCACAATATTTAACTTTGCAGTTGACATTGTCCGGTCACATAAATGCTCAGTAATCACTATTTCGCATGATAAATCCTAGCATTTGCATTTAACCTTTATACCACGTGTGCTACTCCATCTGTCAGTTCCTTTTATTTTATTTCTAATATCATCGACTAATAAAACACCAAGCTTCTTAAAGCGTCACAAGTGAGACGTCCCACACCATGCTAAATTACAAGCATACACTTGACTTATCAGAACTAAATGAGAATACGCATCGGTCATCTGCAACCTTGTCAAGAATATTTAACAAATGCTCTCGAATCTCTACAAAACAGGGCCACCGGATTCAGTCTCTCTCCATACTCCTACAACGTTGGAATTACATCTCTGAAACATTAGTCCGCTTTGTCTGATCTTTCTATTCGCCCTCGCACTGCCAGCCTTGCCTTGTTTCACAAGTTCTACTATTCACCACTTAGACAGGGACCATACATTTTCGCTCTTCCACCACGAAGATCCCCTCGAAACGGTCATATGCTTCAAGTTTCGCGCTGACATACTCGTACCCCTGTTTTGCCAATTCATTTGTTTACAAGCAGCAGCTGACTGGAACGCCCTTTTAAACCATATCGCCTCTATAACCTGCCCATCAACACTGTCACCTGCTGTAAATACCTGCATTGTGTAAAACCCACGTCTTGTGTACCACTCCAACACGGGTCTTTAAGGAAAAGAAAGTGAAGCAGCTGACACTAAAAAATCACTTTCTTTTTTTTCTTTCGCAAGAAGCATCGCGGCTAGAACAAACAGTCAACGCCAACGTGGAAACTTGGTATAATTGGTACTGGCGTTATTAGTCGCTGCATAGCAGTTTGATGCCACGTTCAACAGCCAAACGCAGGGAATTCTTTTATAAGGGATGACATCGCATGGCCCTGGAGTTTCTCTCGTATTTGACTCCGGCTATCCGGACAAGTTTCCAGCCTGCAAGAAGTGCTGTTGACTGTAATTAAGTACACGACACGATACGCTTTCTGACGCGTCTTACGCGTGGGCATGCACATCGCGGACTTCGAGTCACGAAAGCACAACCAAGTTTGCTTCACATTCTCTACATGATTGTTTATTCAGCAGCTGTTCCGCTAAATGGGCAGCGTCTTCTCTTTGGCTCTAAAGGACCACGACATTGATTCCTCAGGTATTAGCCCAAGCGTTAAGGATATTTCAATTAAAGTGCTTTCTGTGGCATTTTCTGTGCGCATCACCCAACAGGAATGAATTATATGCTATACTTTCGGAGCAGGTATGTTTAAAGCTAACGATTTGATTACCTACGGATATCTTATGACTAATTAATCTTATTGTGTGTGCTGCTATTCCCTGTATGCCGAAAGAGCTGGCGCCCTTGATGTCTTATAGCATTGCAGGGTCAAGGCTTGCTCTCCTGCAGAAAGTGCATTTTATTGTCTTTTTAATAAGATAGTATTCAAGCAAATATTGAAGAAGACAAGGCCTTTTGACTCAAATGGGATCACGTGCTGACTTTTAAGCACCTCAACAGTTTCTTTCTTGGTAACCTGTTGAGAGCTTGCCTTTCAAGAATATTTATACGGCATACCCTTCCCTCATTAAAAAGAGGTAATGAGTCAGCAATTAATACATATGGGAGTACGTTAGAGAGAATAGATACTCAGAGGAAGGAAGGGCCACTTTTCGCAAAAGCACGCGGAGCACCACTGTTGGGCATATGAGCCCAAAGCCGATAGCATCTCCTGAATATTGCAAACGAGCGACATGGTGCGCCTATGTGGCCATGGTCTGCGTTATACGCAGTTTACATTTACCCTTCAGGAGCCGACAACTGTACGTGGCCAGCCGGTTCAACGCAGAAGCGCCGGTGTTGCACAAGGAAGGCTGACGACGCAGCAGGAGTGTGGACTCCCGGCGGAGAAGAAACAAATAATCAAGGTAATTTTGTCATGCTTTGTTTCCTTAGTTTCTGTTCAGTTGTAAATTCGGCAGCTTTTCCTTTGCGATGGAAAAAATATAACGGACCTCAAACAAAGGCAGTAGTACTCAGCGTTTCGACGAGTTGGAAATGCGAACCCGTGGCTGCCAAACAAAGGAGGGCCCCTAGCTGCAAGAAGACTGAAGTAGGCGGTACTTGACAGCACCAGACTCCAGCCAGGAGCCTTTTCATGTATGCTGCGTGTTTCTGCGAAGACTGTTTCTGGTTAGTATTAATGAACTATTGGTGACAGAATGGTATTCCTTTCCCTACAAGCTTCACGGTAGCTGCGGACATCGAGATTTGCGTGATACTCGCCAGTCCAATGATTACCGAAATTCACGGAGAACGCTCTAAATACAGTTTAAAAGTCAGCCTGTACACCTACACCTTTACTAAAAATTTGTTCTCCTCCCTTCTCTCCCGCTCCAAAAAAAACAAAAAAACAAAAACATACTACAAGTGGCTCTCCGATATTAAGAGCACCGATGCCGGGGCGCAACTATGGGCTGTCTAGAGGGCCCACGATGCGGCAGTCGGGCTTGGCCTGACTGTCATAACGTGAGAGCACCCCGCCGCACTCTGAGGCGCGTATCGCAGGACTTTCATTAAAGTTTCTCATGCATCCATCCATTTGAAATGTATAGGGATGTGTGCTGATTTTGCAGTTGATAGGATTCGGCATCATGGAAAAAATTATTGCTGAAAATGTTAAGTAGAACAGCAATGCATTCCATGGCCCGATTATGAGTTACATGGATTTCAAAACAAGGGCCAGGCAGGAAGTTCCTACCAAACGGTCACCTTTTGAGCTCTTGCTGGTTGTAACTCTGCAATCACATCATCCCAAATAAATCGGACCTTGATAGTAAAATATTGGTTGCTATCTAATATATTTTAGCAATTATGGCGAAATGGACATATGTGTCACTACTGCAAAGCTTGGTCAACAAAAGCTATAACTTTAGCTCGAAATATTTAGCTTAAATAGCCCGAGGCACTCGTCACAGAAGAAAGTCAATATA
Organism: Dermacentor albipictus; assembly: GCF_038994185.2. NCBI lineage: Eukaryota > Metazoa > Arthropoda > Arachnida > Ixodida > Ixodidae > Dermacentor > Dermacentor albipictus. The sequence goes on along the minus strand of NC_091824.1, from coordinate 126,747,881 downwards.
TGCGAGGAAAGCATAATTTTATAGCCTGAAAGGTTTTGTAACATGAGGCTGTGGAAAACAGTGAGAGCACAAGTTGCAATGCTATAGTCGCACATGAAAGTTCTGTTAACAGTACTTAAATAATCCAAGTGCAAACAAATATAAGTCATAGCCTGAGGTTTGAGGTCTGCATAGAAAAACATACGAAAAAAAAGGTTACAAGGTTCGCCAGTTCAGTAAGAGCTTACAGTTCTACTAATTTCTGTTAATTGATTGTTTCTCCATCATGCATATAATTTTTGCCCCAACGAAACAACACGGCCCTAATATTCACTTTTTGCCAGGATAGATAACACTTGCAAATGCAAATTTCGAAAAAAAGCTATGAAAGACGAACAAAAAAAGCGGTCTACAAGCTTTTTTACAGCGAACCTGTGTATGGCTAGTTTCCAGCCGATCGATGTCTGTAGACTAATAACCGTGGGCCGATCCAGAAGATTGTGGAATGCCGGGCCGACCTGCGGCGGAGGTGAAGCAGGCATCAAGCGCTTCGCGAACTTGCAAAAATAAGTAATTTCTTGGATCCAAATACAACCCATATCAAATATCAAGCTGATCAGAACAGATAATTTCACCGCCTTTGACCCACTTTGAACCGCGTCGGCAATGTCTACGTTCACACCGCCCTATCTTTGTCGGCGTTTCAAGCGCTTGCGTATGTCCATTCCTTCCGCTCTCCCGTGATGCCAGTCCCATCAAAACGTCACGCATGGCTAGTTTCTTCCGTCTCCACGGGGCGGCGGTCCTATCGTCCACGCGAATGTATGTAAAAATCGCGGTAAATGAGTCCTTGCCTATGTTCAAAATTCTTGTCACCTCTGTGTCGTATGCTTAACAGCTTAGCTTGTAATCCGCCTTCATTCACAGAGTGTAATGACTCATAATTTTTCTGATCAGGAAGCTGGATATCCTTACAATGTTTAGTTAAAGGTGCTGAGTGCACACATGAAATTCACATAAAAAAAATAAAATATCTGAACTTTTCTTTCTGCGTTTTTTTAGGGTTATCTGGTATTTCGAGTTAGCCGCATCCACAACCTCTGCTACCAGTCGAGGTATGTATCTTACGCTTGGAAACTGAGTCAGGGTGTGTACAACACCCTGTCTTTTTAGGAACAGAACAGACCTAATCCCTTCAGAGAAGATATATAGGTGATGATAGGCATTCTTATCGAAAACATTTGTGTGGATACAGCTGTAGCCGAAACCACAACTAATCCTTTACACATGAGAATTAAAAAAAAGAAGAAACTAATTGTAGTTTATATAACAAACATATTATACGTACTGTAAGCAACAGATACGGCTAGAAGGGTGCAGCGTAAAATTCAATTTGAAGTCAACTATTTTCTCCATTGTTCCTTGCGCTGGCGAAGTTCTGGAAAGTCTTATTGCAGGGAAGGGAGATAAGCCGCAAATCGCGGTCGCGCCACCGTTGAAAAAGGCCGAGTGTCTAACGACAAACTTTAGGAAGGACAACGTAAATGTATAATGACAAAACAGTGCACAACACCACACCATAAAAGCGATTCGATAGGCTTACGGGTAGATATGTGTAAATACGTAACGATATCCTCGGAAACAGCATCAAAGCGTTTTGGCAACTTTGCAGTATAATTACACTGGGCTTCAAATGTATACTCGAGAAGAATGAAGGAATGCCAGTTTAAGAAGGGTACGCCAAATATTAACGATGTAATCTTCTTGGATATACGTTGCTGTGAGACTTTAAAAAATGCTGTAAGATCGTATAAAATTAAAGCCGCCTTTTGCTAACACTAGCCTACTCGCCTTTGCTACCATGACTTCACATTACAGAAGTAACAGAACGTTCTTTACTTGAACGTGAAAATGTGTTTTTTACTATTATTCAAGGTACACCCAAAAGCCCTCATTACGAGGGTATTACCAGGGGGGTGGGGGGAGGGGAGGCATTCGTCACAAATTATTATCGTACTAAAGAAGAAAAAACAAGCACAAAATAAAAATAGAGTGAAAACATAGGTAATATGCAAGATGAATCACAAATCTTGCACAGCAAACATTGATATATATTAAGAGAACATAAGGTAACTGCAATGAAAAACAAACATCAACAGACATCGTAATAGAAAAACGAAAATGAATCGTACTTCAAAAGCATTATCAGCAACGTACAAGCACTCCACCGTTATTGACTGTGCATTGGCTGAAAGCCTCAGTAATTATTTAAGCATGATGAAAAACATTTTTCTGTATTAAGTAAAACTTCATGAAATACGTCTACATCTCTTACTATTTGGAACAATGTTGAGCCTAAGCTGCAGAATGAGGACTTCACATAAAATTAGGCGTCTGAATTTCTGTGCGACTATAGGGTTAGCGGCTGGGGTTGATGGCGAGGTATTAAGGCTAGCCTTCTTGATTTAATCACAAATCAAAGAAAACACCACTGGGAAACATTCACCAATTTTGTTAGAACATTTGCTTCCGCTCCAGCAGTCTTCGACATTCAGGACAATTGGGCTTTCTGGTGACATTTGACATCTAACAAGACTTTTTATAAACCGAGTGCATTTAAGAAATTAAAGAAGAAAATAAAGTGTCAATGAAATAATAAGCTTTTCCAAATCGTTGGTTCCGCATTGGAATTTCTACGTGATAATTACTTTTTATAGCGAAGCTGTTATGGACTCGTTCCCCCCGGATCATATCCGTGCGCAGAAAAAAAAATCCCGAAGATAGTGCAATGCCGGGCCAACCTTGCTTGGTGGAAGTGAAGCAGACGTTAAGCACTCCCCATACGTGGGCCGATTGGAGAAACACTCCCCATACGACGCAGCTGGAGAACCATCACGCCTCATGCCGAAATGCAGATATTTCCTACGTAAGTTGATACGATAACCGTCTGTGGCAGCGATTCTACTAGTCCTGCAAGAGGGAGGTTTAAAATAGTGGTACTAAAAACCCCACCCTGCAAAACACCACGTGTGGTGTAATGCTCGTTGCTCGGGCCATCTTCGGTGAGAACGAAGACAGACCTTCTGTTTAGGTAGCTTCGTACCCACCGAAAAACAAGGCCACCAAATTCTGTAGCTTTTAGCACATCAAGCATTGCGTCATGAGTGACGTTGTCATAATCGTTCATGTCAAGAAAAAATTCGCAGTTTCACCCGAAAGGTGGAGCATCGATAGCGATATAAAATTACTGGATAGCTATACCAAGTAAGGATAGTAGCTTTATCGGCCGTGTAAACTTGTAAATATAGGCATAGTAACTAAATTAACATGCTTGGTGCCATGCGCGCACAAGCCGACATGAACACGTCTCAGTCGACGACCGCGGAAGCTCACTGTCAAAATGCTGCAATGAGCAAACACGGCACTAGCACCTAGTGAATTGACCTTTGTGCAGCCGCTCACATCAACGTGAACGACGCGGCGAAAAAGCGCAGTGCGAGCACTGTACCTCTCGCAGATGGCTTTCAAGATACAGCGGCCCGAAGTACAACGCGCCTCACCTCCCTACCCTCCCCAGCGGAAGTCTTGCGCGCGACGGAAAGCGGCGCACTTGTTCCCCGCTTTTCGCCGTTGCGGGGAACAACATCGCCGGCTCACGCTCGCACACTTTCATTCGCACATGCAACATACACCACGAGGGGGACAATTTTATCGCCCTTGGACTTTATACGTATCCTCCAGGCGATGGCGACGGCAGAAATTCGGCTGGAGGGACCATATAATTGGTATCGCAATAAAAGTGCTGCAGAGAGAGGCTTCTACGATTTTGCTTGCTGAACAGAGGACACCAGAGAGTGACGTTGACTGACGTGCTAGCTGTCACGTTTAAAACCAGCCATGGCACCAGGATATATGCTTTGTTGTTCTGGGTACCATTCCACTCATGTAAGCCCCATACCTTCCATCAGCTCACCAACACGGCTCGCGTGTGCGATGGTGCAATAAGATGATAGGTTGACTGGATACTTTCCATGGTTCATCAGGCGACTACATTTACGCTCGTGCGAAACAGTACCGTATATGCCAGGACTCGTTGACTGAGGAAGTGGCATGGTTGCTGGCCGAGTTGGCCTAAGGCAGCACATGTTACTCCGTCACTGCCATCGGCAGGAAGCCAAAGTGGCTTGAAGTTGCTCGATAGAAAACAGCACGCCCATATTTGAATCTCGTTTGATATTGTGTAAAACTGATCCGTCTAGAAATATATCTCGCCAGCTACCTCCATACAAAATTTGTCAGAGACGCAAAATCACCAGCGGCTTCTCTACTGAAAGCCAATGCACATAAGAGGTGACGTTATTGTTGGGAGAAGCGAAAAAACTGTAAAGCTCTCCAGACACGTGACAGTGGCTTTCGAGGGTCAAGAGATGAGCAGGCGCTTTTTCGCCGCTGTGCCTGCAACTTGTCGAGCTGATGCCTGATTTTTTTTTTTTTGCATGCTCATGGGTAGCATGACTTTGTGCGTCTGTATCATCTTCAGACTCAGCAGTGAATTGTCCGAAGCAACTTCACTTCAGCGTTGAAATCTGAACAACCGATTGACATATGAAAGGTGCGTGTCGATGCGTGCATTACTTGTACGGTGGCATGTTCTGGGTTTCTCTCCCTTCCCGCATGCGCTTCCACAGTCGTAACGATTGTCATTGCCTAAATAATCCGATATCTTCACAAGCAGCCGTAGAAACACCCAGTTTACGTGCGCCACTGATCCTGATTTCAGTCTCACCACCTAACAACTACCGCGTGTGCCGCAGTATACTTACAACGCAAGCATGCAAGTGCCGCAAGCAACGCATGTACCACGTGCTGCATTTTCCAGCGTTGTGGCTGCTCACAGTGCGTCACTTGCGGCAGGCTTCATGCGCGCTACTCGGCCATCGACCACCTTGTGGTGCCTCAGACAGCCCCCTATTAATTGTGATGTTCCTCTGATTCGACAGATGATGGACTTGCCTCTGGTGGCTGTGAAACAACTCAGCTTCAAGCATTTACACATAATCTGAATGCGTACATGCATATACAGATGGCTTGGTTATTGCAACCAGCTCGTCCGTGCCGTGATCAGCCCATCAAAATCGGCATGGATCATATTCAATTGCTTCCAAACCACGATATTAACGGAATTGGAACTGGCGGCTATCAGAGGCGTTGCTAACTGCATACATAAACAGTCACTTAACTGGTAGGTCACATTCGGTGATTCCAAGGCTGCCCTCCAAATACTGCAGTATATATGAACAGTCGGATTTTAAAAAATTAAGCACAATCAAATTTAAGTGGCTGCCAGATCACTGCACGATCCTTAGCTGCGAAAGAGTCGACAAAGCAACGCGCTCCACCTACCAAAATGTCCAGTGTGTGTAGGTGCCATTGTGAAGGCCTGATCCAGCGTGGCAACTTCGCATGCTTGCTCATCGGAGATTCATGATCAATCTCATCAGGAGATTGAAATTCCCCAGAATGTGCGAACTCACGACGCCACTACACAGCCCGCTCACTTATCTTTCGTCTATTACATAGCTGGTCTGTTCAAATGCCATAAAGCTTTCCTGTGTCACTTGTAGCTGGGAGAAGGTTTTACGAACGCCCGCTGCTCTGTGTCAGCATGATGGAAAGTTCCTCGTGCAGCGTTTGTCATAGCGATGAATCCATAAAACATAACCCGATCTACTCTCCTTCCTTTGAAAAAAAAAAACTTTACGTGCCGCTACAATGGACGAATGGACGGCAAGGTTTTTGCAGAAAAATAAATACTGGGACCATGGCCTCTATCGTCATTCGCGCTATGGGCTACAAGAGTACTGCTGCAATTTTCGAAGTTGATTGAGCTCTCCAACCATCAATGATTGCACTGTGAATGCTGTTATGTTGGTTCACGCTCATCCCTTGTGTTTTTTTCTGCATTTCTTTTTTGCTCACTGCCCTCTTCCCCCTCCGCCAGTGTAAGGTAACAAGTCAGATGCAACCTATAGTTAAGCTCATTGAGATCCCTTCTCTTTCTCACTTTCTCTCCAGTATAAGGCTATTGATGGCTCTCTTTAGGCCTTTAATCACAAAATCGAATCGATGCTTTCCACTAAGGCGACGTAAATGGCAAATTCGCAGAATTAAATTACACGTTTGAGTTACAACCAACGGATGTAGAGAAACGTAACTCAAGTTTTACCAACGTTAAAACAAAAAGAAAACTGGTAATTATTTTTTATGAATCAACCTGAGAGCTCCCAATAGAGCTGCTAAAATGTTATCAATATTTCACTGAACCGTCACTGGACATCATGAAAGGACCCATTGAGCTATTGCAGGTTTCATGACATCGGGAAAAAAGAAATCAGTCAATTTCAGCGTCCACCATAATAGCTACACAATAACGCCGTAGTTCAGGTATGGTTTTATGTTCGCTGGCGCAGTGTGTAAAACAGTTCGAAGAACTGAAGTTCCACAGCAACAAAGCTTTTGTTTGCGCATTCGCCTATTGAGAAGTAATCGTACAGACACCCTTGATCATATATAAATTGTTCAAAGGTACACTATGCCAGTATACCCCTGGTAGCCTAGCCCCGGGCACCAACATCAATAACCGCTGGACAAATAAAATTTATTCCTATCCTAAAGGGGAAGATACATTCCATTGGTAAAAAAGTCAGAATGTGGAGGACGGTAATTTTTGTAGTGTGTAACAATACATGCAATAATATTTAATATAGGCCTTATTTCTGGCAAAAATTTGTCCATAATTGCGGAATACGCTGAACTTGAATGTAGCTGTTCTTTTTACGTCCACTAACTGTGCTGTTTACTAGTGAGCAATGCACTATAGCAATTCTGGAGGCCATGTAAGACTATGAGAGAAAATACCAGTCACCAAGTTTATTTCTTTTGGCTGGTCTCTTGGAAACAATTACTAATTCATCTGGCATTGAAAAATATACAGAAGAGGGCCTGCGCCTAATCGCCTATAACGTATCGATTTCCATCAAAGCAAGTTCCTCGGAATCGCCAAAAATTTTAAAAATTATTGACAACGCAAATTTCCCTATCAAATGCAGGAACACATAATAAAGGACTACGAGCGGAGACAAGCAAACCAAAAATGAAGTAAATGAAACACAAGAACAACATCTCAAGTATAAAGAAATATTCTAGAAAACACCTGGTAGAAGGCAGGAAATCATTGGACATAATAACACAGAGGTATGGTATGCAAGTCTTCAGCCATCATCATCATCATCATCATCATCATTCTGGTTAAGCCCACTGCAGGGCACAGGCCTCTCTCATACTTCTCCAACTACCCAGGTCATGTACAAATTGTGGCCATGTCGCCCCGGCAAACTTCTTAATCTCATCCGACCACCTAACTTTCTGCAGCCCCTTGCTACGTTTCCCTTCCCTTGGAATCCAGTTCGTAACCTTTAATGACCATCTGTTATCTTCCCTCCTCATTACATGTCCTGCCCATGCCCATTTCTTTTTCTTGATTTCAAATAAGATGTCAAAAACTCGCATTTGTTGCCTCACCCAGTCTGCTCTTTTCTTATCCCTTAACGTTACACGCATCATTCTTCTTTCCATAGCTCGTTGCGTCGTCCTCAATTTAAGTAGAACCCTTTTCGTAAGCCTCCAGGTTTCTGTCCCGTACGTGAGTACTGGCAAACACAGCTGTTATAGATTTTTCTTCTGAGGGATAATGGCAACCTGCTGTTCATGATCTCAGAATGCCTGCCAAACGCACCCCAGCCCATTCTTCTTCTTCTCCTTATTCTTAGCCTTCATAGATAAATGCAGATAAAGCAGAACATTCAATGGCAACAAACCACAAAGAAAAAGGTGAGCGTAAAGAGCTTTTGAGGAATCGTTATCAATTAAGGGTGCTAAAATGATTATAGAGAAATCAGAAACGAAAGCCTGAGAGTTCAGAAACAGGGACCTCCAAACACATAATGTAGGAATGCACCTCGCTCCCGTTCTCTCATCCCCCCGTCAGCAGCGAGACTGACTGGACAGCCTGGCTCAGTTCCGGGGACGTCGACCGACAACTTGAACTGGTGGACTGGGCGGGAAAGGCCAAGCAGGCCCAGGGCTTTACTTGAGCCCTAACCCTCAACCACGTCCCTCTTTACCCTTCCCCCTATCAATAAAGTTTATCACCACCACCACCACCACCTGAGTATCCGCTTAGTCGAAATCTCTTACCTAAGTTACTGCGAACAGAAGTTATGAGTATTCATGCTCTTGGAACATATATATAATTACAATGGAGTTTGAGAATACATTACCGCGCTCCTTTTATCTCTGCACTCCAGATAAACATTGATAAATGTCTGGAGCCACGACAAGAAAATACAGCCGCGGTCAAGTTCTTTTATACCCAGAGATACGACAGTCCCACCGTTATGAAAGCAACTCGGATTTTCTCGCGAGTTTTTCTCCTACTGATCGTTTTGGGCTGCTCTAGTAATTTCATCCATGCCAAGAACAGAACGCTTGACGTCCATGTTCACACCCCGCAATCTTACTCATCCGGTATTCCTTCAAGCAATCTTTCTGGTGTTATTTGCCTTCACCGTCTGACAACTTTTCAAACCTGCAATGTATTCAATGTTTTTGTTTGTTTTTTTTTTCACTCGAAGAGAACAGTTGTCGTATCTTCGTCGTATTTCTACACACACTGTTTCCTTCAAAAATGTATCCAAACGTAACTTGAACAAATCCGGCGGTTTCGCGCATTCCCCGGATTTCGCAATCTGGGAGAACGAATTAAAGAAGCAATTATCATCTGTTCGCTTGTGGGGGTAAAGCGGAGTTTTGAAGCGCTTAGCTGGAGCCCAAATAATCGCGTATCCAATTCGAGATATAGAGTCTCGTTTAGCTTTTCCCGCACATTACCACGTGCTTGGCGTAAATTAGGAATGACAAACGAACAAACTAACACGTTGGACAGAGGCCTTTGTTCGTAAGTGTCGAAAGTGTGAATAAAGTGAACAAACTCACAAAATGTCATTAGAGACTGATGAAACAGCAATCTTGACTTGGCAACCGGAAGAAAGCTTTAATTCACGTGGAGCGGAGAGCAGGCAGGCGTTGGTGTTATTACAATCAGATGTTTATTATTTGGGTGCAGTTTTCGGTTGGAATACAAGCGAGAATGCGAAAGAAGCTGCAAAACCACTGCATCATGTTTTGAAAAACAAGCCGAATGAACAGCGGATCGCTTTAAGCTACGGAGAAAATTGGTGAGGATGAAGTTCTAGAATAGCAGCAGGCGATAATGCGGTATGATGGTGTAACTACACGTGGAAATGTCACTGGAAAAAGTCACAGGCCTACGCGGCACGCGAAGCACAGTGGCAGCGTATAAGCTGCACTTTGCAATAAGATTAAATGAACCCTCGTTTTCTATTTCTGATGTGAAATTGTTCACATGCTGCTTACACACACACAAACACACATTATATATATATATATATATATATATATATATATATATATATATATATATATATATATATATATATATATATATATGTGTGTGTGTGTGTGTGTGTGTGTGTGTGTGTGTGTGTGTGTGTGTGTGTGTGTGTGTGTGTCTACATATTATGGTTCTATGAAAGGTTAGCAGTAACACCTAGTACAACAAAATACACACGCTCTTCTATTATGTATGAACATAAGTTCAGCCTGGCAAACAACATTTTTACAGTGTCACATCTCCTGCCAGTGTTAACGTGCCAGTGTTCCTGCCAGTGTTACAATTACAGTGACCTCCATTTTTATTAGGAAACTAGCAAAAACATTTGCAATAACATCTTTTGTACCAATTAAACATTTAGGGGAAGGCAAACACCAGTTAAATGTAGCAGGTAGTAAAGTTCGAATGCAACAGCAGGCCACCTAGATAATAACTGAATTGAGTTCTAGGGTTTTACGCACCAAAACCACGAGTTGATTATGAGGCACGCCGCAGTCGGGGACTCCGGTTAATTTCCACTACGAGGGAATATTTAAATCATGGGGCTTTACGTGCCAAAACCATGACCTAAATATGAGGCACGCCGTAGTGGGGGACTCCAGAAATTTACATAACCTGGGGTTATTTAACGTACCCCCCTAAATCTAAGTAAACGGGCGTTATCATATTTCGCCCTCATTGAAGTGCGGCCGCCTTGGCGGGGATTCGATCCCGCAACCTCGTGCTCAGCAGCGCAACACCACAGCTGCTAAGCCACCACGGCAGATACCTAATATCGGATGTGAAATTGAAGCGTAAACTTCTTCGGTACCGTGACATAAGCGCACGACGCTTTAGTCTAGGCAAATAGTAAAAAAAAAAGAATATCAGGACATGCAATCGTTGGTTCGTGTGCATCACCGGTATTGCCGCAGCAGCGGATCCATCAAACTGCGCCATAACAATATAGTGTTACACTTGAAATGAACAAAATATCAATCAAGACTACCTATATCAAAACTTCCGATAACATTCAAACAAATCTGCCAGGTTGTTGACACACAAAGCAAACATACATTACAAGGAAGAGCCATCTGCATTATTGGAATACTGTATCTAAGAAGAAAGATTGTTTGAGCAGCGCTACATCATTGAGGATCCATATACTGTTATTTTATTTCTGGCTTCCGTGGGCTCTGGAATTTTCTGTTGATCCCGTTCAGCAGATTGCAGTCATTCAAGCATGACTTCGGTAATCTGGCGTAAGCTGCCGATTCATATGCAACGAAACACTATCACTTCTTATCTGCGGATGCACCATAGCTGATTGAGCTGCTCGTGCGTATAGCTTTTCATTCTTTAATAGGAGACGTTTCTTACGGTACACATACTCAATATATCGGCCAATTTGTAATCCTCCTATACTTTTCAAGAATGTCCCTTGGAAGGCCCATCTGACACACATATTCATAAGTTTACTTATGAATCTCTGTTTAGAAGTGGCCCATATGCCAGATCTCTTGGACATAGACGCTGCAGTTTCGGTGGGTAGGATATTTTTATTTATTTATTTATTTAATTTGTACCCTAGCCGGTGTTTTTTAGGATGATAATGTACACGAGAATAGGCCTGCCTGCAACAAGACAACCACTGTCGTCTGGGCCGTAATGCAAAGAACTCACGGATAGACACAAAGTTCGCTTCAACCTCTTATTTGCTGTCGCAGTAAAACGTTATGATTTGCTTACAAATCTCTGAAGCTTGCTGCACCTCAAAAACTCAGTTCTTTTTCGGCAGTGATTAGACACATGTAGTGTTTTCAGTGTACGAGGACGATCTGGCTATCTGGGCATCTGTGGAGAAACTTCCCTAGATAGGTGTCAGGTCACAGCGGGCAGTAACGCTGACGTCATCGTTCCTCCACACAAGATATATCTCTACAGGAAATTGCGTGTTACTCGAATGTCAATACTAGAATGTCAATAGTATGATACCCAGTGTCAAATAATGGGCAATCCATTTTATACGCAAAGCTCACTGGTCTCTGGCAGTCATCATATACAGATTTTTCATGGAGTCTCCATTGCGCCCACTTGATGGTGAAGCTAAGCCTCAGTACATACCTGCTCAGATTTATCTGTGCGCCGCACCTGTTTCACCCATTGACTGTGCCAGAGAGCACCCAATCACGGCTTAGGTGGCTACTGAAACGCTTAGAGCACAGATTTTGCATTTCTCCCAAGATCACTTCCACCACCTCGCGTTCTTGTTAGCGGGACAACCTCAGGCTACATTTTCAATGACAACTTTTATTCCCCAGCCATCCTTTCAAACTAGCTTCATACCAGCTGCAAGCTCCCTACATGTCTCCCTTGTGGTGTTTTGCAGAAGCCTTTCATACCCCTACAAATGTCCGGAATTGCAAAGGGGGCCCAGATGTCGTCAACAGTCTTAAAGTAGCTCATCTCTATTACAGTAAGTAAACGCGGATCGCGGTAACATTTACATGGACAGTTCAGTCACGTCTACCAATTTAGCTGCTGCGGTCTTTGTATCGGCCCACTTTGGTCGCTTGCTATCTTCTACGCATTCTAAAAGCCGATGTTTGGTTTCGCCTCACGTGATTGTCCAAGCCGCGCCGATATTGCGGCCTAGGTCAATCCAAGCCAATCGCGTGAGACGAAATCAAACGTCAGCTTTTCGAGCACGTGCAAGGTAGCGGCCCTTGCCAGGTAAATCTCGAACGTAGCATGAAACCATGTCCACAAGATCAGAAATTGGCCCTCAAGATATTGAACGAGAATCACCATGAAAATGACGAGTGTTCTCTGATTCTCTAACTAAAGTAACTAGAATTGTGAACAGATGACTTTTAACACAATAGAAGTCTACGATCGCACCGTTGTTAAAGGTTATGACGCCATTTTTCAGAGGCTGCCTCAAGGCCACTGCACCATTCTCGGTACCAATCTTGCTGATAAAGCTGCCAGATCATATATATATATATATATATATATATATATATATATATATATTATAACGCCCAAAGAATGATAGTATTATCAAGAACGTTCACGGGGCACTTCATCGAATTGCTTGCGATATCACGGTGCCTTGCGATACCACGGTACATCGAAGTATTGCATCCATTGTTTGCACTTGCTTGATTGATCACTGCAGCTGCGATCGCCAGCAAACATGTCCTAGTGTGACACCTGACTACTGTGCGGGCTACGATTTGGTGTGGCTTTCACAAACTCATACTTTTTCCTCATAGAAATGGCAGAATCAGGTACATGTGAGCCCTGTAACAGTCAGAAGGTCATCACGCACCTCCTCTGCCACTGCGCTCGTTTTGACGTCTAAGGGAAGCCTATTCGGAGCGCATTTAGCCAACTGGACAGTCGACCTTTTACAGAGACAAAGATTCTAAGCGCTTGACCTTATCGATCATTGAGTGAGAAAGCGATTTGTGCTCTCATGGTTTTCGTTTACTTCTACAGGCATAAAAAGACGCCTGTAGACACTCCACGTTTATAACTACATGTATTCTCTCATCCCATCTCCCAAGGGGCTGGTAGCAAACCGAATGTCCTTCTGGTTAACCTCCCTGCCTTTCCTCGTTTCTCTCGCATACTTCTGCCCTGACGCCAAAAATTAACGCTAACACAAAATTTTAAAAAGAGGTTACAGCAGACTGTTGCCCTATTTTCTGCAGGTTAATTCACCCAGATGCACAACTTCGCATTTTCTACACAGTAGCCATCCATGTTTCGAAGCAATATGGGCATGTTTGCGCCTGCATATTTCAAGCGTCCCAAAAGCGTGCTGCTATAGCGGATAATAGACACGTCATGAATATGAAGCACGATCCATATGTTGTGCAGAAAAGAGCGCAAAGCGCTTCCCTGGCGAAGCACGATTTTGAAAATAAACCCTTTGGAATGTCGCAATCACTGAATAGGTCATGATAATTTTATGTACTGTTCACACATATACGTGCTCACCGTAGCAAGAGAGCTAATTTTCTAAAGCGAGCACACGTAGCCTTCAACTGTGAGCCATCAAATTGCTTTTAGCTAGGGCATAATGCAGCAGTAGTATATTTCTCAACAACTAAGGGGTCAAGAAAAGAGCACGAACTTGCAAGAAAAATTGAAAAAGCAATAAAAAAAGAAAGAAAGAAATCACATTATAGGAAACTTCAAAGAAATACTAACTGAAACAATATGCTGGATCGTAGAGTTTCGTAAGTGGAAAAATACCGTTTCGAATATAAAGAATTGTAAACGCCGCCATAAAAGTTTAGTGCCATGATGTTAACCGCAAGTTCATTCATTCTTTCCTTTCCTGAGATGTGCATTTTCGGGGTGGCAGTTCATTTTACTTTTCGTCCCAAATGTGGCGACATATGTGTAACCAAGGCGATCACAAAGCGCTGAAAAAAGAAAGTGAAGCTATCAGACGTTGCAGAGGGATTGCGTTGTCCGCGTTATCAGCCCCTACTCAATTCAACTTGTCGTCAAATGTTCTCTATTAATTGAAGCGGTTAACAGTGATCAAACAAGGAATGACGCTGGAACCAACGTTCTTAGAAGGAAAGTTGTCTTCGTCAGGGTAGAGACTCCGTTTTTATTCACCATTTATGCAGGTGTAGATCACTGTCATTCACCGTAAAGTGGGCACCGTAAGCGAGTGCAAGAGGAAGCTGAGAAAAGTTAGTCTTGTAAAAAACGCGCGTGTGTGTGCGTGTGTGCGTATGTGCATGTGTGCGTGTGTGTGTGTGTAAGGGGATTAAATACAGAGGAAGACAGGGGCATTGATGGTTGGTGGTGTTGAGCGGCGACAGATTGGGAACATTATTCGCGTACCGCTGTTGGTTATCAAAAGCTGGGGTGCCCGTTTTTAACAGCCACACTTTTGTTTTTTGCAACACTTCTGATCTCCGCCCCTACTAATTCTCTTCCTCCTTCGTTTAGAGGTGCGGAGAGTGAGCTACACGTATATAAATGCTGCTGTGGTAAGCAGTCGCTGCCTTTACTGCAAGTCCCTTTGTTGAAACGTTGACTTCAGCTCCAAGGACATTCTTTTTTTCTTGACCACCGTTAATCTGCTGAAGCCTCTACCTCACTGTAAACTCCTTTGTTTGTATTTATTGAAGATAGGAGGACTACAGGCACCTTCTTAACCCATGTCTATTTTTTTTCAAACCCTGCTGAATCAATTTGTAAAACGAGCATCACACGATCTAATATATAGGCTATATTATGACAATTTGTGCTAGTGCCAGGACAATTGGTCGGCGATTGAAGTACTGACTATCGCTCTGGTCACTTGATTACAAACCAAAACTGCTTTTCTATTTGGATATCTTCTGGAGACCAGAAAGGATGCGCAAAGAAAGGCTGCATACATTTTAGAAACTATTGTTTGGAGATTTTAGTGAAAATCGACATATTTATGTCACAGGTTACCTGGGACACATCTTTTGCAGAGCGACACAAGCAGGGACCATCTGTTGGCACTGTGGCTTTTCTAGCAGCAACGAACGCCACAATGATCGGGAGTCTAACTCCATCTGTGTTCTTATAAAATAATGTCGAGCTTTTCGTACCAATCCTAAAACTTTCTGATCACAATAAAAAGGTACAGTGTAAGCAGGGCTTCCTAAAAGGCTGCGCTACGCAGCTCAGTTGCACCGTAGCCCTTCCGATCACCTAGCAACCCCCGCCACACAACTGAACGGGTGTTGTCGTTTTAACGAAGAAGAGCTCGTAAGCCAGGTACATGGGCAATGTTTCATTCGAGGCCAGTTCGCACTGTTCACTGCATTGAAATACGTTCACTAAGCGTTCCAATCTATTCTACCTTACTTGCTGATGATGATGGTGATTTTCTATTAATTGGTAAAGACCCACTTTGGGGGACAGGCCATGCACCGGGTGATGATATGATCAAAAATCAGATAAAACGTTAAAGGATATGAACGGAAACTATTACAAATGAAATGGAATAGTTATGAGTAAACTGCTTGAGAATTGGTGCAGAGGTTTCGTATTTGCTACAGCATAAACGATGCGCAACATTCGTTCCCACTTCCATTGTTTCTTTGTGGTCCTTTAAGCGGGTAAATTCATCTTGAGATTTATTCGCATTTCCGAGGCTTGTGATGAACGGTGATGTTACAAGCAGCCATGACATTACAAGGAACCATGGAGGTACAACGAGCCGTCATGTTAGAGCGATAATCCGGTTGTCTCTGTATGCCTTATCTCCGTAGATCATAGCTGCTTAGTGAAGTAAAATGTATATTTCGTAGAGCTTTCTTAGAGCTGAGGGAGGTTAACGACAACGTGCAGGGCTGACATTCTGAATGTTTCTGGCATAGGCGAGGTAGGAATGGACAGGCGTGGAAGCAATAGGTTGCGAGAAACGTACATCACGCGGGAGTGTCGTCAGATGTAACCAAGAATATTCTCGCATCTTTCTCCTGCGTCAGGATTCCGCTACATACATGGTCTGGGACATCAAGGCACAGGTAATAAAACAGGGCATTTTTTTTCTCAGCTGCAGCTGTAGAGGCTAGATTATGGCTAGCTGTTTCGAAACACAATAACAAATCCCTATCTGTGAGTAACGGTAGCACCACTTGGGACGAATATCGAAAACGCGTTGAACTCAACTAAACTCGCTGCGCGGAAAACTGATAACATTGCGCCTAGCACTTGCCATTGTGCAGTGCGTGTATTGTCTGAACAAAAAAAAAATACACAGTAAGAAAAGTGAGAACGGTAGCAGAAAGAAACAACAAAAACAGGAGATATAGAGGTAGAATTTTGGATCTTAACTCGCACTCGTGCCACATAATGCAGTGCGAACCCCTTTTCACATTGTTCCTCTCCGTATAAGGCGGGCGAGGTAGGAATGGGTCACGTCTTGGAGCACTCATTTTTTTTTTCTTTTTCGCGTTCCCTTGTGACGCCACCAATGCTTTCAGGAGCGATCCACTTCTTTTTCAACTTCCCGACATTTGTAGCTTTTCTTTCAGCTTGAAATATTTAGAAGAAGCATACATTCTCCTCGTCGTCTTTGGTGTTGGCAGAAGTGGAAACAGGAAGTCGCATTACCTACGCGCTTTCTTGCTTTCGGTTTAGACTTACCCCCTTATTGAGCGATGCATCTTGGCTTGAAGCCCATGCTCCAACGCGCCCAAGACGCCCATTGCGTTTCCTTGGGCGCGTTCGGGACAGGCGTCGCTTAAATTAAGTCAAGCATGGGCTTCGAGTTAATATGCATTTCTGAATACGGGGGTTGGTCTGATATCGCTCGTCCTACTTTCACGACACCTGCACACAATGCGTGAATCGAGCACAGAAATAGGTTCTCTTTTTTTTTTCTTCCTTTCTTTTTGCTATCCATCAGACGCTTTTCAATCGTGCGAGTTCTGGCGCTGTGAATTTGTGGCTGACAATGCTTTCCGGATAGCGCTTCTAGAGGGTGCTAAATTTCAATTGGACTGCGTTGTGTTCTCTTCGTGCAGCGATTTTTTCAGTTACTTTTCCTTCTTCTCTGCTGTACTCTGGCACGCATAGCCCACCTTGATCGCACGTCGTGCAGAAGCTCCTATAGCGTGGCTGAACGGGCAACACGATTGCCTTTGGCACCCGATATTGCAAGCCTAAATCGCATAAACAGACCGTGTGCCGAACATCTTCGTTCTGGCTATGCAGGCAACTGGTTCTCCGAGATTAAGCTTCTATTTTGCTTTTCTTACAATTTATTTTAAGGGCATTATTTTCCATGATTTATTTTTTTATTCGTTTATTCATTATTTATTAAATTATTTCTAGATGTATTTTCGACCAACTGCGATTTCGGTGAAAAAAGTTATGATATTTTATCTCGAAGTGGGAAGTAATGGTTCAAGGGAACTTTCCCGAAAAAAGTAGTCTAATGCCGTCAGGGCGGTTTCTTGCGCCTACAAGTAAATTTATGTCGTGCCGAAGAATTTATACAATATTAATGCTTTGACCTATTGCTGCAAATCTTTTTTTTTTATTCTACTGACAGAAATAATGCATTACTAATATAATTTTTTACTTCCTGTTTTATTTTAGAACAGTTTTACACTTGAGAAAATTTTTAGAATAGATCATTTTAAACGTGTTTTGTACAAAAATGTAATTCGTCGATGAAGAATATATTTAAAATATGGACTTCATAGGTATGCCTACTCGATTATTAGAATACTTTGAGAGCCAACAAAGCCTCAACGTTCTGTCAAAATTGAGGCAAAGCTTGAAAAAATCTGATTTTAACATATATTGCTGCTTCATTTTCGCAATGTAGCGGTCCAAGTAAAACTGCGGCCGATTCAGCATTCTGTAGAAGGCTTTGTTGGAAATTAAAGTCTTAAAAAGTCATTAAAGAATTAATTTTGTTTTACGCTAGAAACAAAATTTTTAAACAATAATCCCAAGGTTCCTAAATTTTCCTTCGATTACAATATATACAGTACAATTAATAGCTTCCGAGGTAATGAATATATGTAACTGAAACTTTTTATAGGGATTTATCGTGAAGCTAATGTTCACTTTGCCTAGGAATCTATCACGGGCGATAACATATTGCCTAGGAATATCACGGTCGATATTGCTAGAATACTTTTAGACAATTCTCTGGATATGTACTTTTTTTTAAAAAACTGCAATACAGTGCGTGAGCGCTTAAAACTCGGAAGCATGTAATTAAGGTGTCATTCTCATTATTATTTATTAACGCGATAGCGTTAAGGAGCTCGTGTCGCAGAAAAGCCGGTGTCGTCGGCGTCGGTGTCGGGTGTCGGCGTCGGCGGCGTTGACCGTGAGCGATAAATCACGGCAGGTGCTTCATAAATAAAAAGCAACTTCCAAGATTGGCCCGGTGGGAATCGAACCCGGGTCTCCGGAGTGTGAGACGGAGACGCTACCACTCAGCCACGAGTTCGATGCTTTCAAGCGGTGCAAACGCGCCTCTAGTGAATGCGGTGTTGCCTTCGAAACGAGCCGTGGAAAGTTATACTGCGGTGTATATCGGTAATTATGAACATGTAACGTACAGAAGTCACAATTACACGAGTTGCGAAGTGCGTTTCCGCTGCATTTCTACTGCGCTTTCCGCACACGCAGTGCCATCTTGCGGCAAACACAGAAGACCCCCTCCTCTCAATGTACGGCGCTGCCCCGACAGGAGGCGCGCCGCGCGCGCATTGGGACCGCTGCCAGGCGCGTCGCGGGACTCCCTCTCCCCTGACGACGCTTCGCCGTGCTCCCGGTTTAGATTACTATCTATCTCTCTGCCCGTGCCGATCACGACGTTTGGCTGGCGTAGATCGTTTCCCCTCCGAGACACCGAGTTCTTTGGTTCGTTTCGTTCGCTCAGGCGCACGTTTCGTTGCCGCGCCGAACGCTGCGTTGCTCGACGCTCACCGCGTGATAGGTGGGCGCTAAGTCCGATGCGGGGCGCATCGTAAGTGATTGCTGTGCCGTAGCGCATTGTCTTATACCCCTTGGCGGGTCGACGGGAACGCTGTCGCGTCCCACTCTTGAAGGCGAAGCTTAAGCGTCCTCCAATTTTTTGAAAGCACCCAGTAAATTACAAAGAGAACTTGCAGTTTCGCCCGAAAGTGAAGCATCTATAACGACTGCAATATATTAGATACCTACACGAAGTGAGCCAGCGCGTACTCGATGTGGAAATAACGCCAGATGGTGTATTATCCAACTGAACCTCGGCGGGGCTCCAGAGATTCAAGCTTAATCCTTCTAATTGGGTATCATATTTCCTAGTGCTGCTGCGAGGGGACACAGGAGAGCTCACAGAAAATGTTGCACAGTACAGCTCATCTAAATTAAAGGTTACAGAAGGCTGCAAAATAAGTGGTGGTGGTGGTGGTGAATTGTAGCAAAAGGCGGGTTTAGCCTGGCGAACAAGGCCGGCAATTGCTCCGCCCGAGCGTCTCGCACAATACCGCTGATGGGTTTCACCATATGTCCATCAAACCGGTCTCTCTTAAGAAGTCGATGAGGAGACGTGAAGTTTCTTTGCGGGCCATCACTGATCCCTCGGGAAATATAAGGTGTTGCAGGCGCGCATGCGGAAGGTCCTTGTTTTGCAAATTCTTCAGGAGAGTGTCTCTTGCATCTTGGAATTGCTGGCAGGACCACAAAAAGTGCTCAATGTCTCCTGTCTCGTTGCATGCCGTACAGTTCGGAGAATTTATTCGCCCCGTTTTAAATAACCAGGCCGGTGTGTTAGCAGATCCTGTCCTTATACGATGTAGAAGTGAGGCTTCCTCTCGGTGCAATCTCTTGGTTACGCAGGGCATATGCGGTGGAACCCAAAGCGACGCAAAGTGATTTCGAATTTCAGATTTTTGCACTTGGTTACTCTTTGGAGCCTTGATTTTGGGAGGATGATATAGCGCTGCGTATGCAAGCGCATCAGCTTTTTCGTTTCCTGAGATACCAATGTGGGAGGGAATCCACTGAAACTTTACTGTGAAGCCTTTGTTGTTGAGGTCTTTCACGATGGCTAGGGATTTGCGTGGGAACTTGAGGGATGGCAAACCACGGTATACTTGTTGTAATGCGGCCTTTGAGTCCGTAAGGACAACCACATTCTGCGGAGGCAAAGTCTTTAATTTGCGCAGAGCAGAAGCTATCGCTACGCCTTCCACAACTGTCGACGAGGCTATACAGTCCAGACGCCCAGACCACGTATATCTTAGAGAGGGAATGTAGTATGCAGCTGCACAGCGGTCTTCGTCTGCCTTGACAGAGCCATCTGTGTATACTTGTAGGTGATTCGGGTAAGTCGTGTTCAGGTGTTCCAGGACTAATGACTTGGCTTCTGCAGATGGAATGCAGCTCTTTGATTGCAATCGTGGTACACTTAAGTTGCATGTGATGTCCTCGAATGTCCAGGGTGGTTCTATCCTTTCTCTCGGTCTCGAGCAGCGCAATCCTAATACGCGAAGCGTGTTCAATGCTGCATAAAAATGTGAGCGCGGTCTGTTACCTATACGTCGTAAGAGGGCTCTACCGGGCGTAGACTCACTCAATCGTAGAAGCTGGATCATCAGAGCCTCGGAAGCCTGAAGTCGTAGAGGGCGTGACTCAGCTTCGTAGAGCACTTTCTTGTTTGACGCTGGCTGAGGGACTCCAAGGCAAAGTCGGATACCTTTTCTGTGGATGGCTTCTAAGCGCTCGTATTGGCTGTCTGAGGGTGACATCAAAGGTAGCTGATACAGGACTCGACTGGTAACCAACGCTGTATGTAGCCGTAGCATTGACGTCGGGTGGTTGCCCCAGCGTATGCCAGCGACTCGCTTGAGCACATGTAGCCTGGGTGACGATGATGCCACAACGTGGTCAACACCGCGGCGCCAGAGTAGCCTGTGGTCTAAGGTAACGCCCAGAAATCGGACGTTGGTGACCTGTCGAATCTGATATCCGTCCAAAGTCAGCGTCAGGCGTGTAGATTTTCTTTTCACTCCAGGAAATAGTACGAATGATGATTTCTTTGCTGATAGTGTTAATCCAAGCGTTGCCAAGTGACCCTGAATTGCTTTTACTGCTCCCTGGGCTATTCGTGCGAGGCGGCGATGCTGGTAGCCGGAGACCCATATGCAGATATCATCGGCATATATAGACATCTTCACTGGTGTTCGATGGTTTAGTACTGTTGGGAGGCTACTCATGGCAATGTTAAATAATAAGGGAGATAAAACACTCCCCTGTGGCACACCACGAAATATACGTATTTCATCGCTCAAAGTGTCGCCAAGACGAACTCTGATGCGACGATCATTAAGGAACGCATGTATGAAGTGCAAGAGATGACCCGTGACGCCTATAACTTGTAACTGGCTGATGATGGCTCTTCGAGACACGTAGTCGTAAGCCTTAGAGACATCCATAAAAACAGCAAGTGTCGACAGGCCGTCCGCACTGTAATGTTCTATGTGGCTTAGCAGGTCCAGCACATTGTCTTGAGCGCTTAGACGCTGCCGAAACCCAGTCATGCACGATGGTAGTTTTCGACCCTGCTCGACATACCAAGTGAGTCTTGTGCATGCCATCTTCTCCATTAGCTTCGCAGCACACGAGGTCAGCGATACCGGTCTGTATGAGTCCAGAGCTGCAGGATTCTTTCCAGGCTTCAGAACCGGCACCACCCATGATACCTTCCATAAATGTGGGATAGCCCCACTGGCCCAGACTTGGTTGAAAAATGCCAGCAAATCACGCCGCCTCTCAACCGGTAGGTTAGTCAGCATCTGATTACTGATAAGGTCAGGTCCCACCGCACAGCGACGTCGGAGGCTGCTCATGGCTAGTTCCAGCTCTCTGAGTGTAAAAGGAGCATCCATTAGGGACGAGGATAGCGGCGGAGGCGGGTCGGTTGTGCTGGCTGACCTGCCAGAAGAGTATATTTCAGCGAACGCATTCGCAAGACAAGCGAGTGTCTTGCCTAACTTCAATGCTAGGGCTTCAAATGGCTTGTGTGGTCGAAAGTTTCCAGCAAGGTTATTAACGACCCACCATATCCTTGGAACTGATGTGAAGACCGATAGGCTTGCACAAAATGATGCCCATTGATCTGTTCTTAGTTTCCTTGTATACCGCCGAATCACTGCGTTAATCCTGTTGTATATAGTCTTCATTGGTGGGTCACCCTTCGTCCTCATCAGCCTCCGTTCCGCTCTTCTACGGGCAGCGCATAGATTTTTGAGCTTTAGATCCGGAGCGGGGAAGTGGTTGGGTAGCTTCAGCTCAGCGGTAGCCAATTTCTTGCTACGTAGCATGTCCGCGAACAGGTCTCCAGATGATTCGGTTAGGCCGTCCCTGTACGTATCCCAATGCGTCACAGGACAGGATCTTCGGCCGTTGGTTCTATATCCAGCAATGTTAACGAAGACAGGAAAATGATCACTGCCCATTCTATCTTTGCTAGTGGTTGACGATGCGAGGATGTCCGTTGAATGTAACGTCAAGTCAATGACACTGTAAGAGGCCGGTGGTCGAAAAAACGTCGGCTGTTTGTCATTTGCCACGCAGTCCCTCGGTGTTTAAAGCTCTAACAATTTGCTTTCCACGTACATCAGTCGTCTTGTCGCCCCAGAGAGTATGGTGCGCGTTAAAGTCCCCACATATAATCCTCGGAGCTGGGCAGCGGCTGCAGAGGTCTCTTATAATTTCTCCCATCGGGACCTTCTGACGAGAGCTCACATATATGGAGGCCACGCTGAGACTTCGGTTTCCCAGCCGCACTTGTACAGCAGTGACTTCCAATGCACTGCTGCAAAGGTCTTGAACTGGTAGAACGTAATGTGGTATTTCCCGTCTCACATATAGCATGGCGCTTCCGTTCGGAAATGTCGGAATACTTCGGTTTCCATGTGCGACATAACCAGCAATTGATCTGGAACTTGGAAGACCAGCCTCGGACAGGGCCAATATTGGCACAGGCATGTTGCGTAAGAAAAGCGACAGTTCAGGTAAGTGGCACGCAAGACCCGCACAGTTTCATTGCATAATAAGTGGCACCTGTGGACGAGATGGTGAACATTGTGTCCTGACCGCATCCATATTGTTAGGTGCTTTAAGAAGAGGTAGAGCTGAGAATCACTGACTCGAGAGCCAGGACTACTTCGAGCATTTCCTTCATCGAGCTCGCCGGCATCTTCTCTATGTGTGATCGCAAGGCCTTGAAGAGAGCACGTAGCACCTGCTGACAGTCCTCCTGCTGATTTTTTTCATCGCAACGCGATTCGGGTCGCTGCAGTGCAGACACATAACTTCGCTGCTCCGGTTGTTCAGCAGTCTTGTCTTCTACGGGGCCTCTGTTCACTGATTTGACTGCTTTAGCCGGTCCGCTGCGCGATGGCACCACTGTGTCCTGGATTCCTGGAGAAGGTTTCAGGCTTGGAAAATCACTTTCACTCTTTGAGCTCCATTTGATTTCGTCCGACTCTCTGTGACTTTCTGTCTTTTTCTTCGTCGCATTTTTCTCAGCGTTTCCTGTTGGCCCCAAGATAAACGTTTTCTTACGCTTTATTGCCGCTGCACGCGTAGGACACTTGATATAACTAGCTGGGTGATCCCCACTGCAGTTTGCACATAGAAAGTTCTCACTGCACGCGCATGTTTTGAAATCGTGCGGTCCTCCACATCTCTTACACCGCTGCTCACCACGGCAGTACTTGGCCACATGTCCATAGCGCTGACACTTGAAGCACCGAGGTGGAGTCTCAACGTAGTCAATGGTCTCGTGTCTTGTGAAGCCCAAGTTGATCTTCTCTGGACGGTCTGTATTTGGAGCGAACGTAAGGACCACGGAGCTGGTTCGCCTGGACCCCCAATCAGTTTCAGAAATTTGGACGCGTCGCGTGACTCTCCTTGCATGGTGAACACCTTGTGGTTTTAGGTATAGCAGCAGTTCCTCGTCAGTGTACCACTTCGGTACTCCTCTAATAATGCACGTGTTTTGCATGTACGAATTGGGCACTCGTGCTGATATTGCAGTCCCTGAGATTGACTTGCAGCTGAGAAGGGAATTCACATGCTCTTCTGTCTGTACATCTAGAAGCAGGGCTCCTTGAGCTGTAAATCGGCTCCTAACTGGCGAAGTGCCAAGAATTTTTTCAATTTCCGTAGACAGAACAATTGGATTTACTTTCTTCAGGTCGGCTCCTTCTGTGGCAGGGGTAATAATCACTGGGATTCCGACGGTCCTCTTCTTGCGGTGACGCACAAGCCTGAAGCTTTCATCGTCCAGATCTGTGATGTCAGCTATGTCACAATCGTCAATAAGCGTAGACTCGTCGTCTGTTTCTGAAGTCTTGTATCGCTTACAGCCACGGTTGCTCTCAGGGTCAGTCGGTGGCCTCTGGCCCGGTGTCAGGTCAGGCGTAGTCATGACGGAGCTCTCACCGCTACCAGATCGGGCTGTTCTGCAGGCTCCTATCGAAGCCGCGGGAGGCGAAGGTCCCCCCGGCCTCCGGTAGGGAAGGTACCTTGGCGAGTCGTCCGACGTCTTCGACAAATCTATTTGGCAAAACCTCGAAAAAATTCAAAAACACTCGGGAGCGAGACAGCAGTGCGACTGTGTCGAACCAAACTTCTTCTTCTTCCTCGGCTGCAAAATAAATGAAAGGTTATCAAGTGTGTTCGCTGAGTCATGGTATACGCAGCTTGGCGAGGTCCCTAAATCTTGCGAACGCTTGCACTGTGTGACAGTTTCGTGCCGATAGAGTGTTGACAGACGGCGTATTCGGTGTGGAGGAAAAAGGCCCGTGTCAATTATTTTTCAGTTTTTACATTTGTCTTGGCGGTTCTGCAAGCGTGGAACATCAGTATGTCGAGATCTTTACTGTTTGGAGAAAAGAAGGTTGTGAAGGGTTTGCCTATGTATAGTTTATTGAGGTGTGACGCCGTAAAGTGAGTTCCTCGCCACAGCAGTTCACTCCATCGATGTCGCCATGCACAACCTAGTCGCTACTTGAACTGCTTCATCTTCTTTCAACTCGGGTTTAAACAATCTGTCGCCTTCTTGGGATACATGCAGTTGGGACATAAACATTTAATTTGCATTCCATAAATTAGAAGTTTAACACTAAAATTCGGCTCCCAGCGGTAGAAATTCGTATTCTGCGTGACAGAATTCTGTTTACCCATTCGTGCTGCATAACTTTAGAAAGCACATTCTTCAAGCGGTAGCGGCACGAGAAAAGAGCCAATTTCTTTTCGAAGCCCTTTTGGAAGTTCGAAATATCCTCAGACGCCCACTATCGTGTTTGCGAGTGACACAAAAGCAAGTCCTCTTAAGGATGCTCCTCCTTCTAATGTATGCACAAAGCTCCCGTTTCGAGGGCAGCAGGAGGCTCAACTTTGTTTGCCTTGTTCTCGTTCATAGGAGCGAACTTTTCTTATGCTTGGTGGCTTTCTGGAACTCGACGCAAACAATGCGCGATGAGCCAGCTCTTCGGCTCACCTCTCGTTCTTTCACTCCGATAGGCGTTCTTTATCGGATGCGTATTTGATTCACAGCCGGCTAGTCGTATTTAGTGCGTAATAGATCATTCCTCAGCACCCAATACTCCTTCTGTTCACCTCACACCCTGGCCGCACAGATACCCCCTCCCCCTCCCCCCTTCCCCACCTCCATTGCGAGAGAATCGCAATCTCATTCGTGACCCTGTGCACTGGCGATTGAACGGCTTTGATTTTCTTGGTTCATTCGTTTTCACTTCATTTTATATTTCATTTAACTGGTACCCTTAAGACCGAAGTATTACAGAGGGGGAGTGGGTAAAAACACATAATTAAATAACGAAGCAGCAAAAGGTGATTAGTTATTACAGTAAAACTGATTAGTTAATTGTGTCCGGGTGTAATAGTGTCTGATCGGGTCGAACGAAACTGAGTTACCCTTGTTTGCGACAACTGCGCCGGGAAAGTGGTTCTATTTCTGAGAGGTCCTAGGAATAAATTATTCGTTACAGGCCGTGGTGTGGCATTGAATTATTCCAACCTTATGGCTATGATCAATGGGAGCGAAAATGTAGGTAGGAGATGATATATGATTCTCGCGCAGGTAGGAATTGTGGAAATATAGTTTATAAAATAAAGCAAGGCGAAAGCACTTACACCAGGCTGAGAGAGGAGCAAGTAGCAAATAGTTTTTTTATGACAGTTGCGCTTGATGTGCGGTTATAACTGCTTTACATGAAACGCGTGGCATTGTTTTGAATTAGTTCCAGTGATTGAATAAGTATGTCGAGGCGCGGGTCCCAGATCCATTTTACTCCTAATAAGCGTTTACTCCTAATAAGTATAATTTTAATGATGTAGGAGCAGAAGAATAATTTCGGCGCAGATAACCTAGCATGCGGTTAGTATTGTTAATTACCTTATCGATGTGCTACGACCAGGAAAGTGACGAGGTTATGTGGACGCATAGGACGCATAGAAAGTTACAACCTCTAGGGAAGTATCATTAAGGTAATAGTTCGGGGGAGGAATATTCCTGCGAGTTACACGCATACATTTACATTTAGTAACGTTAAGTTGCATTTGTCATATGTCACACCAGTTAGAGATAGCGGTTATATCATTCTGTAAAAATTTTTATCAAATTTGTCTGAGATTTCACAGAGGATAACATAGTCATCTGCGGAAAGGTAAATATCAGAAGAAACATCATTGGGTAAATCCGTAAGGTAAATTAAGAAAAGTAGAGGGCCTATAACTGATCACTAGGGCACACCAGAATCTACGGAATTAAATGGTGACATATGGTTATTTGACACAACATACTGTGACCGATTAAGGAAAAATACTCAAGCCATGCAAACAGGTTAGGATCAATATTACGTTTACTAAGCTTAAATAGAAGCAATTGATGACACATTTGTCGAAGGCCTTGGCGAAATCAAAGAAAACACAGCGAATGAACCTTTGTCGAGAATAAGCTGTGAGTAAAAGAAAAGTTGAGTTTCACAAGAGAAGCTTTTCCGGAAACCATGTTGTGCTTTTGTGAAAAATGAGTTATTGTCTAAGTGCTTTGCCATATGTTGTTTTTTTGTGCTTTTGTGCTAAGTGTTGCCAAATGTTGTGCTTTTGTGAAAAATGAGTTATTGTCTAAGTGCTTTGCCAAATGTGAGTACAAAATATGTTCAAAAACCTTGCAAGGAATGCTGGTGAGGTAAATGTGGTG
This sequence comes from Dermacentor albipictus, assembly GCF_038994185.2. NCBI lineage: Eukaryota > Metazoa > Arthropoda > Arachnida > Ixodida > Ixodidae > Dermacentor > Dermacentor albipictus. The sequence goes on along the minus strand of NC_091824.1, from coordinate 126,720,630 downwards.
GTAGTTGAGAAGCGAATTTTTTTACCAGACTTGTGAAGTGGGACAACTTTCCCAACTTTTCAATCTGCAGATAGCTGATGGGTATCTAAGATAGATGAAAAATTTTTGAAAGCAGAACCAATGAATAAGCAGCAGTGTTTTTCAGAAATTTCACGTTAACCAAATCAGCACCTTGATGGCAACTTCAGATCTTTAATAACATTTTCGACCCCAAGAGCTTCAATGACAATGAAGTCCATAGGTGGGTAATTGCAATACTCAAGCGTTGGAAGCACAGGGTCATTGCATATGACAAATTTGTTATAGAACACCTAATTAAGGATATGGGGACATACATCATCGGGTACCGGTGAACCACTGGAATCAATCAGTGTAACCAAATTATCTTTGGAAAGGTTAATAACACGCCAAAACTTTTTAGGCTCATTCGCTAGCATTGTGGGTAAAGTGTGTACTTGGAATGCCTCTTTGGCAAGTTTTATAGCTTCTGTCTAAGTACAGTCTAAGTCTAACTACGGGACCTCCTTCTGTATATACTTATCATGTAATTATACCCATTTTTGCTTTGAATAAACTGATTCTGATTCTGATTGTTCGCCTCTTTATCAGCCTCCCATTTCGATGCCAGCGCACTTTTATTCGCTATTTGATACAGTCGTTTTCTTTTTCGGTTGGAAAGCCTTTTTCATTTTGAGTTGAACCAGGGCTTCTTAGCATTTCAGTATATTACCCATGACGGAGTAAACTTGACGGTGAGCTCATGTGTTTTATTTTTGAAAACTGCCCATTTCTCATCAACCGTGCAACCATCAAATTGGCTTAGGAAAGGACCAGGAAAATCAGCTAGCTAAATATTATTAGCGTCAAAATTTGCCCTATGATACAGGTGAATTATTTTTTTAACTGGTTTCAACACAGGAGATATGTTGAAGAAAAGACCCAGGTGACCGCTTAAGTGATCACCTGGGTCTTTCTAGGTATTTTCGAGGTCTGTCTGGGTCTTTTGATTCAGCATCACCTGAATCACCATAGCGGTATTGGCGTGAGCTATAAGTGATTGTTGTTTGCTCCTGCAATGTACTATGCTCTAGGAGGTGCATTTGTAAAGTTGATTAGTCTTGCAGTCATGATGATGCAAATCAGAACAGCGAAACAGTGTACAGTGTACGTTTGCGATGCTCTGAAGTTTTCCAACACAATTATCAAACAATGTGTTACATCTCACAGTGTTTCTCTTAATGTTCATGAATGCTATAGCCCACGCAGTCTAAAGCCATTATGAAAGATAACAATTCCGGGAGAATCCATCTATCGATAAATCTCGACATTACTGCGATTAGCAGTGAAACGATGGAATGACACGCCGTATTATGTTAGCAGCCGCGTTCATCTCATGCACTTCCTACCTAGCGGCACCACGGAATTCGCGCGTGGCGCTTGGTCAATCAGGAGTGTCACAAACTCTGTGACCAAGTTGGTATCAAAGGGTTTGATTGAAGAGCGGATTATAACCAGCGGCAAAAGCGCACTGATGCATTTTGGCGTCACTGAAGTTTTGGCGTCACTGAAGTTTGCGTCAAAGTGGTTCACTGAAGAACGACGCGAAGCCTGTGGCCCACACCCCGGTACCCAATTTGGCGTAAAAATGTTCTTTAAGAATGGGACGTACCTGGTTTCACGTACGAGCCAACTCAAGTTGGCATGAAAGTATTGATCTGAGGATTGGTTCGTAGCCTCGTTCCCTCAGCACCGCTGCCCGATGCTTTAATGACTAGACCAGGTGCTTTATATTGTACTGGAGATTATCGGCACCGGCACGGTGAAGTGTGGAAGAGGAAGACGACAAACTAGTAGTGCGCGCTCGATCGGTGTCCAGCTGAGATTGCAACGTTTTACTGGTCTTCTCTCAGGCGTCCTGCTGACTTTACTTGGAGGAACATGCCGCGGCAATATATATGTAGATAGTCCCGTAACCATGAAAGAAGTTCCCAAGGAATGCTAATCGCGTTAAAACAAACACTAGAAAGGAAGACGAAGGCAAGCGCTTGTCTCCGCCTTCCTTTCCAATGATTGTTGTTCTTGTACGGGTGACTTCCCTCCTTAGTTAGGTGCTGTTTATTGTAGTTTACTTCTTTTCAATAAAAAATGTCAAGTAAATAATACTGCACATTTCTGGAGAAGAACGATATATATTACCCTAAGCATCACACATGGCTTTCAGTTTAAATTCCCATGAATGTCGACACATGCCATTAAACATGGAATATCTTTCATGGGAGACACCGCCAGAGAACAAATTCAAGCGAGTGTTTTAATTCCATTGCGAGGCTACATCAGTCGTTCTGTTGTAGCGTAAATGATCTTGAACTAGAACGTAGGAAAACGCAACGAGACAGTTAGCCGCCGAAAACACATAGTAAAGAACACATGACTTGAACATCACGTCTCATGTCTCCACTTACGTCAGGTCTCCTTAGCTATGAGAGCTATTTCTATTATTTCTTGTTCACGTCTGCTAGTGATCACACGATAATGCGCACCATTCAATTGGATTAATTTGTAGGAATGCATTCCAACAACCCAATTTCAGTCGGCACAACGAGCACATTGAAAGTAAATTAAGCACAGCATATACTCGTTTTGTCGTCGTTCATTGCAATTCGCAACTTTTCTTTTTTTCACCGTCGTCACAGAAATCAGGCATTTCCCGTTTCTTCAAAAACAGGGTCTGCATTAATAAATGTTTCTATTCCAATGAAGAGGCCCGACATTGGCCTGGCCACTTTGACAAAGTAGTTTGGTACTGCATTACATTTTTCGCAGAACTGAGCTACAGAATACGGACTCAGATTCCTTACGGACTGAAACATGCAATACTGCGCACCAAACGACGTTACCTGCGGTAGGTGACATCCAAACAATTTTAGCTACATACTTATGCATTCATCAGGCCGATGGTTTGGCCGAATAGCTGCTGAGCACAGTGGAAGGAAGCGGGCGTTAGTTCTGGTGTTGCCAATAAATCGAACTAAGGATGTGACACTAACACCACTCCTTTTTGCATTTCGTCACTTTTCCTAAACGTGTACCACCGCCGTTATCACAAGGCTCCGTTGCCGAGTTCTACATTAAGTAGATCCCGACTCCTTTTTGTAGACAAAGCGCGAAGGCAGAGCCGTCTTACAAAGGCTCACTTGCACATGGTCAACTTATCATGTTCTCACGATAGCCATTCCTGGTTTATCAGCGATCTTTTCTGTGCAGTCAGAAACACACAACGTTCATGCAGTGTTATTTGATTAGGTGGGAGAATTAAAGGTTTCTGTCTTCCTGCACCATACAGGAAAGTATAGTCCGTATTTCACAGCACCTAAATGCGCTCGAAATGCCTTGCAAGCAAGCTCGTGCTAGAAGCCACTCTTTTGCCATGATTTGGCCCTTTCTCTGCGCTATGCTACTGAGATCGAAGCTGTACTAGACAAACCTTGCCCACACAACCACCCTCTCCGTCTTATTTTCTTTATTCTTTCTCCTTTCGGCGTTTTTTTTTCCTTTTTATTCGTTGTTGGCGCTGCACGAAATACCTGTTCAGAAATGCGCATCACTGAACAGAGCTGTCGTAAGGGACACGCGCAATCGATATTTACGAGAAGCGCTGCTCTGAATGGTCTTTTCTCCGGAAGAACCTGAATTGCTCTGTCAATCTGTTCTAGTTCTCTGTCTGCAAAACGAGCGTTGTATGGCTTGGTAACACTACGCAAGAAAAAGAAAGGAAGAATATAGATTACCGCAATCGCTTGTATCACAAATTGACCCACGGTTATGTTCGTGTATGGTGGCCTGACGCTGTCACCCCATTTGAATCATTTCTCGCTATTTTTTTTAACATCTGCCTTTTTTGCTGACCGCATTAAAATTAGCAGCTTGATTTTTTTAGAGTGGTTGCTCTCAACCTAGTTTATGCGATTGCTTTTTGGGAGCTTCAAGGCGTGGACTAAGGAGCAATGTTTTTTAGAGTGGTTGATCTCAACCTTCTTCATGCGATTGCATTTTGGGAGCTTCAAGGCATGGGCTAAGCAACAATGTTTTTCGATGCGATAAGCATACTTTAGGACACCCGGTACGTAGGCGTTGAGCTGCTAAGCTGGAAGGCACGGGATCAACTCCCGCCTGCGGCGAAATGTAAAAACGCCCGTTTAGTGTGCATCAGGTGCACGTTAAAGAACAGCAAGTGGTTCTCGGTACTGTGTTTCAACTGGGGATGCAGCGATTGCAACCAAGATATAGTGTGCCGTGTTGTCATTCAGCCTTGTTACTGGTAGCGATACTGCCACTTCCTGTGTCTGCCGATGTACCTATAAGGTTTCGCGAATAACGGATGGCATGGGGATACGATATGCATCGTAATAATCCTCAGAACATATGAAACATACCGTACCAGTCACACAGCGATCACAAACTTTACTAAAGGCAGTGACGTCGTCAATCATTTCTAAAGCATGGACGGGCAGCCAAATTTTGATGGAATATGTGATATCCAATTACTTCAATCATGCTTCTGATTGTTCGCGATAAAGATGTGCTGTAGTGCTCTACGAAAAGATGAGTACTCTGTCTACCAGTTATTTTTCCTTGTCGGGAAATAAAAGGACCTTCAGTTTACTACACCTCCACGGTATTGAAGCTGGTATCTCGTAACTTTCATCTCGTAATGTGTATTTGGTGAAACTAACGAGAGCCCGAACCATCCACATAATAATTCTTGCGTAAAAATTTTTAATGATCATGGAATGAGAACGAGTGCTGCTAACTGCGCTAGAAAACCAGGCTGATTAATTAAACTACAGAGCAATTTTTTCGCAACTTCTTGCAGAATCATTTTTGCAACGAACTGGAAAGAAAGATGGATGATATATTAAACATACCTAGTAAGCTTTTGCGATTACCTAGAAAATATCCTCTCTCGCTACGAAATCGAATATATCTTGATAGGAGTTGTGAAGCAATATTATGTCATCAATAACATCGGAACTTGAAACAAATAAATATGTAAATAAATAAATAAAGTATTTCTTGCATAAGCAGCCCTTTAACATCATATGATTGTCTAAAATACCTGCTTCATTAGCAGTTTCCAAGTAAATATCAGAGAAGCAGTATGTCTTGTAGGGACACAGGTGCAAATGTGTTTTCTTTTCTTTTTTTTGATGGCGCTGTTTTGAATGCAAGCCACAGCAAGCCATATTTGCAAGCCATATTTTGCGACTTGCAGACCACAACCTGCAAGTCGCAAAATACTAACATTTCATTCTCGTTAATCACTCCACCCATGTCCACTCAACCCATGTCTACACCCGCGCATACGGCGAGCACAACGCTTAGATTTTTCTGTTTGTCAGTCCCCCTATACATTAGTAAAGTTTATGCAGGTCGAGTCAAACTTCATCATCTGTTTCAGAAAAAAAAATAACGAGTGCTGCAAGCTTTCTCATATTAGCTGGAAATGTTTTAAACAAGATTAGAAGCATTACGAGTTCTCCTAATCCCGTCGTAATTGTTAAAATGTCATCGTGAAACGTTATTGTTACCGCTGTAGTCGTCGAAAGAGCCACAGTTCTCTCTCTTTGGAACTACGTAAAGCCTACAACAGCCACTGTTAACCGTGAGTGAGTAATGGCTTTCAAATTACTGCACGCGCGCACACCGTAAAACACTCGTAAACGAGCCGCTTTCAGCTGCCTGGCCGCCGTGGCGTTGTTCTTACTTTTTCAAAATACGCTGTGCGACTGCAAACAAACGAGGCCAGGAAACTTTCATACCGAAAATATCAAGGTCCTCAATTGTTCGTAATGCATTCTCTTTTTTTTTCTTTTCTGATTTCGAAAACGAAAAAGGAGCAACGACGGCGAGTCCAACTTTCCTGCAACTGCCATTCGCATAGTGACTGTAACTCATTTATGCGTGCCTCCACGAAAGGCGACAAACTGCTGTGAAAAAAAAAACATAGCGCAGAAGCGAGGCAATCTCTTCTGCGCAGTGAGGAATGAAATTAAGCCCAGAAAGGGTTCAAAAAGAAACGCAGGCGTACGCGAAGGCGTTGCCACGGAGAGGTTGGCGTTGAGCGTAGGAAGCGGTGTTGCTGAGGTGCAGGAAAAGAGGGGACTGCGGGACGGTAATGGGGTTGTCAGCATGGTTGTGCGTCTCCAGTTTTGACGCAACTCGTGCTATAGAAAAATGGGCACAACTAAGAGCGAACCACGGTCTAGAGAGTGCTGCGCGCTGGTAGCAAAGTAAAATTGACTATATTAATTAGCGCAGCTAGGTTGTTTGTCGCGCGTCTTTTTCTGTTTCGTTTCGCGTGCAAGGGCCCGTCTGCGGGACGCAGCAAGAACTAGCTTTGATTTGCTTGTCGTGCCTGGTGTTCCATAACCTGAAAGTTTCTACGTTGATCTCCATCGCTTTCATAGGCGGCAAATTATATCCCTTCTCCAGCTCTTGGAACACGTGGAAGTGACTGTAATTGCTCTGCCGGTCACACTGAAAACGATATAGCCTGTCATGGTAACAGCTCTAGCCACTCCCCTTCAGTCATTTTTTTCAAAACGAAGGCTTGTTGGTCGTTATGTTTCTTGAATGCATCTGGCTGTTGGACAGGGGTTAACTTTTAGGAGCCAACCTTGAGCAATAATATTGAGAAACAAAATGTGAACGATGGCTTCAGCTGAATGGCAGTTTTGTCACGCAATTGGCCAAGAAAGTAATGGGCTGATTTCAGGGCGTTCCGTTGTAGTAACGCTCTAATGGCATCCGATATGGGCTATCAGGATTGGTGGTGCTACTGTTCACGAATTGATTAAGGGAGCCAAATGCTCAGCGAAAGTGTACAAAATGCATATTTTGGCAAAATATTTACGTTTGACAACAATTCTTCGTGTCCGAGGAAAGCTCAGGGCGGAAGAAGAAGTATGATGGGCCTATACAGAAATGCCACGGGAAGAACAGGTCTTTTTTCTCAGTTACAGATAAAAGATTTTAAACATGGTTACAAACACAGTAACTAATTAATACATATTCTGGTTGACTGAGTGTAAATAATCTGACTGCTGAAATTATTGATACCGGTGCAGCAAGGCAATGTATCTTTTATGATAGGAGGCAATATACTGCAAAATTTTATAAATAATCTAACCTTTTAAACCACTTTCTGTAATTTTTCACATGTCTATCAAAAGAGAAAGAAAAGCAATTTTCTGCCAGACGGTAGTCATAACAGGCAACAGATACGCCAAAGATTTAAGCTTTAACATTTTTGCCACATCGGTTTGACTGCTTTAACTCAATACACTAATCAGACCGGTAAAGTCACTTTGAACTTGTTTCGCTTTTTAGCCTACTTCAAGCCGTTCTCCGAGTGCTGGCCTCAACTTGAATGATTTCCTTTTACCAAGATGAATTCCAAGAGCCTGGTTATGACGCAGGAGCTATCTTTTCATGACGCCTATCGATCAACAATCTGTAACGACCACTTCTTCAGCTACATTCCTCAAAGGAGATTACATTGACCAAAGGCCTCTCTATTGCCTTGGCTCAGAGAAGACTATTTGTCAGGCAGTTGTTTGGCAAAAAGCTGTATTTGATCATAGTTTGTGACAGTAATTGGCTTCGTAGGTAGCTCGATGCGTCGGGCGCCCTTATTTGTTGTTTAAAAATGGGTCGATGTGATAGGCTTCGTACTCCAACAACCTCCTTCAGACGCTTTAGAGCGTGGAAGTAGCGTGCGGGTCCGTGCGTGTGCCTCATCCGACCTAAATCACTGGGTCGAGGCTGCCCTCCCTTTAATAGACGCTACCTCCACGAGTGTGGAAAGCCGCTCCTCCACCTACGTGGTGAAAGTAATTGTCTCCTCGTGTTTGTTAATGTAAAAAATGTTTTCTTTTGTGTAAACACCAATACGGAGGGGCAGCATATGATGACGCTGCATTGTGGGTTATCATGTTATTCGGCATTAGTCGAATCTCGCTTTACAGTTGATTTTCGTAGTTTGTGACTACACATCGTGTAAATCAAATTAGTGTCAGTTCTTTTTTTCGGAATGTTAAGGCTGGAGTAACATTAACTATTTTCTGTTCAGTTTCATAGGCGTCTGGCGTCACATCCGGGATAAATCTTCTACGTAATTCCTTCCCAGTTATTTTCAAAATGTCTGAAGTGAATGTGCACTATATTGTACAAGTGCACTCAGGAAGATGTAGCGAGCCCAAATGAACCCCTAAGTGTATCTCAGTGCGGCTACACAAATTATTTCTAAGCTAGAGGCAGCCGCTTTATTGAGTATTCAATCAGCCAATGAAAATCAATTCTGGAGTGAATGCTGCTAATAACGGTAGACAGGCAGTGGGCAGCGCAACGTAGGTTAGGTCGAACCTGCGTCGATCCAGAGACATGCGCATTTCACAGGGCTTCTGCAGTCAATGGGTGTAGGGTGTCACCTGTAGGGCTGCTGCTCGTAACAATGGGAGGTATTTCATGACCGTGTGAAATGGTGGAACCATGCGTAGTACCATTACAACAGGTTATCTCTCTAAATTTCTGTCGTGAGCGCGGGTACACGACCCATGTTTTTTTTCTTTTTTTGAGTGTTGTGTTTCTAATGGTCCCTGTAGCAGACAACACATAGGATTCTGCACTGAAAGTACTCCGTGATGCATTCAACGCGTTAGTGCAGAATTAACAGTTCTGTGCAGTTCAACACTCGAGCAGAATGCACCTGTTTTGCATAGACTTGCAAAACATGGACTTGCTTGCCTGCGCGCCGCTATATTTAAATGGCGCTGTTCTGAGTTTTTTAAATTTTCAAATACTTCAGCCTTATTCAGGGCTATTGCAGGAGTCGAGTAAAACTAATACAAGAAACAGACAAAAAGCTGGCAGAGTACAATAAAAGAAAAGGGACAGTAAACCTATCACACAAGTGCTTCTACGAAATCTGACAGTGGCAATTCACGAACACAAGCAGGTAACTCGTCGCAGCACTCGACAACTCTCGGTAAACAACTGTGTTTGAAAATGTTAGTGGGTGCAAAGAAAGGCTTTAGGTTGAAGCTGTGAAAGTGACTAGTTTGAAAAGCAGTGGCATATACGATCGAAGCATGAGCAGATAGTCGACAAGAAGAGTGAACAATTGAAGTCCACGTGTTGCTATGTTGATGTTATCTTACTGTCCATGCTTGCAGTTTCTGAAGCAGCAATGAATAATCCTACTCCGTAGGGCCACCTCTCACTGAGTAAAATTTTTCACCAAGAGCTGCAAAAGGAGCAAATGCTAGCAGTCGACAGAAAAACTTTCAAATGGCTATACAACCGAGAGGCGACATTACTCAAGAAAAATACATGCGTACACCCACCAAAATGGCTAGTTTGTGCGAGCGTTCGGTAAGTAAAGAAGTGAATGCTAAGCGCAAATGAGTTGGCTTTCAAGATAAAACTCTTTTTGTGGGCAAAAACTCGCACAAATCTGGCTCTGAAATGATAACTCCGCTTGATGTAAATTCTGAACGGGAAAGCCGTAGTTGCAACGTCTTATATTGGGGTAGGCACTTTGAGAAGACAGGAATGTTTTTCTTGCAAAGCACTTCATTTTGCTTTGCAGTTATAATGGAAATAGAATCGGATTTTCGCCGAGGCTTTGCTAAAGGCGAAGCATCGGTTGCCATTGCAAATTATTAGACATCAGAACACGGCGAACACGAAGCTATCAGCGCTTGGCGCACTCTGTCCCCATCGCAGATCGCTTTCAAGGTAGGGCCCACACGGCCGCGTTCGGCCGCAACATATACAGGCGCCGCAGCAGTATAACGCCTCTCCTCAATCCCCGCGTTTTGCGGGCCATGGAAGGAGGTGCGCTTCCTCCCCACCTTCCTCCCTTGCGCACTCGTGATCGAACCACTAATGTCGGCTCACATTGGCACGCTTTCACTCGCACCTACAGCACAGAGATCGCAGCCACGGTGTTATCGCACTTGGATGTTGTACGGAAACGCGCTGTGATTTTAAAGCCGAGTGTCCATATAATTGTTGTCGCAATAAAAATATCTACACTCCAAATCACAGGAACCTTTGGCTCGACGACACTTCTCTTGACTCCTTACATTTGTTTCGGCTCAGGGAGATGTCAAAAATAGATACTGAACATTGTTAGAAAAAAAAAATGCCCCACTCTAACCACAGCTAGGCCATAGATTTGGATGTGTGCAAAGTAATAAACCGTTTGTTTTAGAAAACGAAAGTGGTCGAGATCGGTCTCTGCGAAACACATGCTTTGGCAGTTGTGCCTGTACTTGTGTCTTCGAGTTACACACATTTAGCGGCAGCACTGGTGCTTACGTCATCTGAATAACTAGTAGGCCCAAAAAATGCAACATTCCTTTCCGCGACCGCTTCCTAACCTTACGTGAGGCCTCCTTACAGCGAAAGACTGATGGAACAAGCAAGCGTACTCTGAAATCTCCCTTCGCCCGTCCTCGCGCAAGGAACGGTTGCCGCATGCCTGGGTTCGAGAGCATATCTTAAAAGCTTTGCGTGAACACAATTATTCAATAAAAAGATGTGTTCTTGATTAATTTATAAATTGAAGTGCTAATTGGAGGCGCGTGCACGCTTTCTTCTAGTTTTGTTTACTAAACGTAAAAAGTATCACATTATAGCGCACAACTTGATGGGCTCCAGCAACGCTGACACTCCGGCGTCGTGCAACGCCAAGCAACGCCAAGCAACGCCACTCATGCCGACCGTGCGACTGAAATTAACATACCTGGCAAGACGTACCGTGCCCCGCTTCTACGCAGGCGGGCGACAACGCGCATGCGCAACCGAACGTCACGTGGCTAAGCAGTAAGGAGAAGCGCTCGTTCAGGGCCAGATTCGGCGTAAGGAGGCGTTAAGGTAGCTTCGGAGCTACCCTACGCTGAGGAAGCACCAAGGATCCCTTCCATGAGGGCTCCTCCGGAAGGAAGCTTTCACAGTGACATAAGATGGCCTCACTGCAATGAAGGCTGCCTTACTGAGGTAAGGAAGATTTCATTGGTTGGCCCTTAGTGCCAGAGCTGTTCTGAAATGGGGGCAAGTTGCTGACGATCCCACCAATTCATTGTAGTAGCAGGAAACATGCATCGACAGCACCGGGTTCTGCAGAACACACCGTAAAAGAAGTGAAGGCAAGCACCGGTGAATATAATCATTCATTATCTGCTTCGAAGGCAGTGGACTGACAGAGAATAATTCAAATGTATGATCTGCATGTTCAGGTCCCGTTTAAGTACCAATGCTGCTCTACTTATACTGCGTACAAAGGTCTTTTACTGCAGTCACGGTGTTTTAAATCATGGTATGAATACACCGGGACTCTACTGCGTTTGAAAGTGCACGGACCGGATTTCCACCTAAAGTGTATTATCTCGCAAATGAATAATGAACGGGACATTTTTTACCTAATGTCCTTGTGCTTTCATATGTTATATTTCGTCGACCTGAGAACGAAAAATTCCGGCAGCATCTAGCTTACAGGCAACGCCGACCTTACTGCGATTATCATTAAAACAATCTGGCGACACACAGTATTGCCAACGTAGGCACACTAAGTGGCAATCTAGCTAACCAACCGCAATGCCACATGATACCCCCACACAATATATCTTGTTGTAATTACTGCACCAATGGTAAAACGGTGTAAAATCTCTAGTATCCTGGTTGCAACTTCGTTACAATGGCTCTCCGTCAAGCGGCCGAGCTCGAAGCGGACGTGTTTGTCATCTTGGCACGTTCTTTGAGGCGGATTCGCCAAGAATGAGCGCATCACAATGCGCATATCACATACACAATGACAAAGTTGCCGGTTTGGGCATATACGCACTGTCTCATATACAGTGACCCAGGTAGGTCAGACAGCAACTAGCAGCAAGTTGTCCAACTGGCCACGTACTCAGCGGCCCATGTTTGCTGCTCGGCAAGACAGCTGGCAGAACAAACCTAGTGGTTCAAGCTAGTAGACAAGTTGTAGGTTGTTTCAGGTACACCTGAAAGTGGGCAGTGTTTCTAAATATGGCTAATCTAATTAAAGAGGCATTAGACATTTGCGTGCCACCTATGCGTGTTACTGGATTAAAAAATCTAGAATATATTGGCCGTAAAAATGCATGTAATAACTTTAGGTCAGGGTAGAGGCTTGGCGCAACTGGACGTATTTGCATGCATACAAATTCAACATGTCAATGCACTATATCAATGCACTTACTAAGTTTCTTGAAGCGAGACATCCTCACAAAGATAAAGATTATAAATTTTCCCACCCCGCAATCTTCCCTTCCCATTATACCTGGTGTTTGTCAGTGTCCTGTTTCCTACAGTGACTAAATTGTAAAGTTCGGGGTCTTCTGTAAAAAAATTAAATAAATAAAAACACGTGAATAACACGTGCAGTGCCATATCCAATTACTCGTGCGACGGTGACTGCGCTACCAAGTCAGTTGCTACGAAACGCAGTGATTTCGCTCGGTGAGAGTAATGCTGCTCGCTTTTGTATTCTAAGTACTGCGTGCAGTAAAAGCGAGGGGCACGGTAATGAGAAGAGTAATGTACAAGAAGACAGGCGTGGAGACAACAATATTACTTATCGTATATGCTTCAATGCGCGTCAGAAAAGGTTTGCATTTTGATCCACCTGAGTTCAGAAAAAAAATACGAACGAACGAACAAACGAACAAACAAACAAACGAACGAACGAACGAACGAACGATTACAAGTAATATACTCATATTTAGGTACATTTCTGCCCATTTGTGCTGTTATTAGACTCTCGATTTCAAAAGACTTAAGGCCAAGATATAGCCCGGCGTTCTCGGCGCGCCAGGCCGCGGCAGGCGAAGTCGGATACGCTGCGCTAGCGACGCCAGGGGTGCAAGAAATTTGCTCCCTCTAGAGTTCGGCGTGCGCGCGCAGCTCGAGGCTGGCGCTATCTGTGCGTCCGGGAGAGCAACTTCACCGCCGCGGCGAACAGCTGTTCACATGGCGCATGCGCGTCTTGCATATACCCTCGCCGTTCGTGTAGCGCGCGCGCTTCTCGTTCCGCGCGCTGTTGGTGCGCCTAAAACGAAAACTTTTGCGGGATGGCGTTAACTTGTCCTGACAGCCAGAAAAAAAAAACAGGGTTTTACGTGCGAAAACCACTTTCTGATTATGAGGCACACCGTAGTGGAGGACTCCGGAAATTTCGACCACCTGGGGTTCTTTAACGTGTACCTAAATCTAAGCAAACGGGTGTTTTTCGCATTTCGCCCCCATCGAAATGCGGCCGCCGTGCCTGACAGCCAGAACATCGCACTCATATTGCTAGTACTTCGGCTACGTCAAAAACGGAAGCGGACCATGTATGTACATGCTAAAACTATTCGACAAGCGCCCTCAACTCGGCGACTACCACCAGCTAGTACAGGAGCTGCGAAATGCAGCTTACCTGTGGCGAGACCGCAGTGCTTTCGTATAGCTTCCCACGCGTTGTTCTTCCGCTCTGTGTCCCGGTAGTCCATGCGTTTCACATCGTATACACACGGAAGGTTGCAAATCGCTTCAAGCAGGCGTCCTCACTCGCGCTGTCATCCCACACGGATGTTGAAAAAAACCACAGCCGCACTGTCAGTACGGGCACCGCAGGCCGCCATTCTGCCTTCTGCTCGCTGCCGCTGCAGCGCGCAGTGCATTCTGGTCTAGCGGCAGCCGCGTGAAATAGAACACGCTCTATGTCCGCGCCGGCGGCGTTGTGCTCGCCAAGCGCGCCTGGGCACGCCGGCTGCGCCGTGACGCCGGACTGTAGACTGCGCGCTTTTCACCGACGTCGCTTAACCGCGCCGTGCGTGGCCGCGCGCGCGCGTTACGCCGGACTATAACTTGCGCTTAATATCATGCTTGCCAACTTGCAGTGCCAGTGAGCAAAATTGTTCGTGGTATTCATTATTGCCGAAGTGTCCAGTAAACCACAATACTCTAGAGCTTCGTATGTCCTAATGGGCGCTAACACGAATGCGATACATGCAAAGCAAATGGAGAATGGCTGCGAACCATGTGCATACCTTTTGTTGCTCCATTGCCTGCATGTTTCAAAAATGCCCACTTTGAGATAGCTAGCGCAATTTTTGCTCTTTGACAATTTCTATAGAATTTGTTTTGTTTAAAAATTGCATGCGTACCCACTTCTCATCTGTGTTCGCCTATCCAAGAAGTACGGTGATCTTATTCTAATGTTCTTGTGTTACCTCGAAAAAGACGGGCTCATGTTCACGTAATGATTCCCTTTCGTGCAAGCGCACCACGTCATTCACAAAGTGATGCCATGTAGGCATTGTTTGCTTCCATTCAGCGGGTGTGACGACGCCTCGACAAATATACGAGAGCAGGCCATGGCCATGTATTGACCAAAAAATAGCTCCAAAATGACGTTACACCTTTTTTTTTTATATACCGATAAGAAAATCTCGACATTTATGTCTTTGAAACTTGCCGCACGCACGTAGATTGCAGCAAAACGCTTTCTTGAGAGAGAGAGAGAGAAGAAAGAACTGTGTTTAACGTTCTCGAAAAAGTCAGTCGATGGGAATGATGACGTCCGCTCGGATCGCCAACTCCGTCATCACGCTCACTTAGCCCTCAGATCGAACGTGGATCTGAAGATCCATTTGGATGTGTCAGCAACAACAGAGGCATTAGCCAAGACTGAACTTCTGATAGAGAATGGTGATACCATCACGGCGAAGGAAACGATCAACCGAGCGTGAATGGCAAGGCCTATGCTATGAAATTTCTTCTTTCTTCCGCTCCGATTTCAGCTGTAGAAGGACAAGAGAACCATGTCAAAGGATCGTGATCTACACGGAGATCACATGCCAAAGGATACAGGGCAGGAAAGGAAGATAACTGGAATACAAACGACAAAGCGCAGAGCCAACTCGTTAATGCGAATACATAGGAAAAACAAACCAAAACCGAAATTCCACCAAGTGAAGCCACAAGATGAGAAAAAAGGTCCCGACACGAAGAGAAAACTACAGTGAGAGAAATATTGTGCGCTCCCCAAAAATAACGCAGGGCAAACAGTCGAGTGTGCCAGATGAAAAAGTGAGGCAACAGCGTCTAGCACATCCCGATGGTGGGAAAGCCAGATGAAGCACGAAACACAGCAGCTCGAAGAAAACGGAAACAAATTCAGATGACCGATTCAACTGTTGGCCGCCGCTCTGGACTCGCGTGTGTTGGAAACGACAAACGCCATCACTGCTTGCACCCCCCACCTTTGGATTTGCGTGCAGTGTGGACGACTGTCTACGATTCAATCAAACGTTATCAAAGGTTTCGTACGCATCTATAATCGCTCAACGAATATATTTTTTTCCATGAGACTTCTCCGGATTTCTGAACACGGAAAGAAACTGTGAATGTCTCTAGTATGCCGTAGTGGGGAACGTGTCGCGCGATCGAACGTAGTCAGAAATACAAATGCGTGTATCCGAATTAGTCAAAGAGATCCGCATGCTGTCAAAAAAACTTGTTTAAAAATGTAATTCGGTGAATTAATACATGGTACGGCTGTTACTAACACGTTAGCATCACTTACAGCAAGAACTAATGGGTCAGCGTTAGCTTTGCCCGATAGAAGGTTTCGCGTCTATAGTTACATTTAACTATACAGCTCACAGAACATGAACGCAGCCACTAACGCGAACATCGAAACGCGCAACCCGTGTCCGGACTTGCCCGGTAGCGAAGTGCACCTGCTCACGGCTGAATGTGAACTATGCGGGGCAATATGCCAGCTGTGCGTGCCATCTTCTTCAGGTGCCTTCGCCCCTTCCACCTGCGTTCGCCCCTGCTCTCTACTTCTCTCCTTTCTTCTGCCGTTCGCAAGACAACAGACGGTTATTCCCCCCCCCCCCCCCAATGACAATCCTAATGCTCAGGCATTGCAAAACTCACATGTGTAAATTCATTATTTGGGAGTGCTTTGACTGTGTTCTTGCAAAATTTGCACTGTCGTGATTGTAAAAGAGTACAAATCGTTTTTAAATATACATGGAAAGAACTGATCAGAGATGATCTAGCCAAAATTTCGAGATACTAAATCCGTGCGTTCTGACACTGACGGCATTTCGAAGGTCAGCCGCTATTAGATGGATGCTATGATCTTAAAAGTAAGGCTATCGCCCATAGTGCCACCCGCATCTTCCTTCTTTAAACGGGGCTATATGTGTATTTAAATTACTTGTCTGACACTTGCATAAGAAACGATCAATATATTTGTTACAGCCTCCTGATTATGCCCAGGACTGTTCTTAAGATACAGTGGTGGCGAAACCTAGCCGTGGGTTGACTATACACCTGCATGTAAAATCATGACAGCTGCATCGACAAGAGAACGCAATGCATTAGGATGACTACAGTAAACACAGTTGGCCAAACGCTTAGCAAAAAAAGAACGTATTATATTTCCACTTAAACTTATTTGTAAAAAAAAGAAAGGCTACACTTAGCTTTTGAAAGGTATTAAGACTATGAAGACCTTGTGCGTGGCGGTACATTGTGAGAGAAAAGGTTCCATTTCGAGAACAGGTCTTTACAATGATTGCAGGATCTTACAAAGCGTATCTTTATAATTATCGGCACGTGTTCTAAAGCACAGAAATGACTGTCGCCATAGTCTCAAAACACGCGCCACCTAGAAATTGCCTTCGACGCCAGGATGAGCACGTAGCGGTACTCATTACGACCAGTTGTGGCGCCATCACAATGCAGATCCTTGCGGCTAGGCACACAGTTTCAAATGGCTCAAAAGCTCTAAAGCTTGGCAGATAGTCAAACAGCCCTGCTTGTAAATCTCACAAAAAGGCCGTTGAATATTGTCGACACCGAAGTTTTCGGTAGTTTGGTATGTCAGCACAAATATGGCTCTTTGGGAATCGCGCTCCTCACAGAGCGCCTGAACTTTACCAGAAATGTTTGCTTCTAATGCAAACAGCACTGTCATGTGGAGCGGGAGAAATTTGAGTGCGACAAGTTTCTCACGAGAAGTTTTGTCTGCAGGCAATTCTAACAGAGGTGGTGAGAAGTGCAACGACCGCTCGATGTGTAAAGCAGTCATAAACCTGTTTTTCGAGTGGGTATTTCAAGGCTCATAAACAGGCACTTTCCATGCAGCTTACTTTTGTGTGCTTTGTGTCTGTTGTGTTTTAAAATATGTACGCTCCGACCAGGGAAAGCACTCCATTTAAAGATGGTTCTTTTTTATTCACCTTTTAGTTGAGAAAATGAGGCACTGACATAAATGTATCAAAGATACTTCACAATAGCGTTGAAAAGACCATTTCCTTCAAATTATAGCAGTAGTAGTAACAAACTTCATTTGTGAATTGAGCAGGTGATGGCTTCACTGTAGTATATGACCAAAATTTCAGCCGTCATTTTCACCATATCTTTTCAGCTAAAACAACCAGCCATTTTCAAAGGCAAGAGAGAAACAGACAGACAGACAAAGAACTTTAATTACAAGGTCCTGAGAAGCTTTGCCCTAGGGCAGAGCTGCGGGCCGCTCCCACGTGGGGACGGGTAGGCCGAGCCTAACCGCCGCATCGTGGGCTCTCTGGACAGCCCAGGTTTGACGTGAAAGGTCTGAGCTCTGGATGGCAGAGCTCCATTCTTCTTCTGTGATGCGATTGGGTCCCTGTAACGAGGGGCATCGCCAGAGCATGTGTGCGAGATTGCTAACAGCCCCACAGTCGGGGCAAGTAGAGCTAAAAACCTCTGGAGTGATCGTGTGGAAAAGAAGAGAGAAAGAAAGCTAGAAATAAAGAAAAGGCAGGGTGAGTTCGACACTGACATCACAGATGCATAAACTTGGGGTTTTGCAAGCCTAAGGTCTTGCTGCGTCGCAATGCCTACTGGAGGGTCGTGGAAGGTCACTGGTCAATATCTGCCAGCTGTCGCTAGATGGACGTCACTCCACGGAGAAGGAGCGGGTTGTCTATGCCGCAGAGTCGCTCTCGTCCCTCTTCGACAGAAGTTTCAGACACATCTCGGCCAATAAAGTGTCCTACAGTTTCTTCATTACTTATTTAAGATAAGTATACGCTCTAATAGATAAATTTTGCGTCATAACCTTAATGCCGAGAGTTTGATAGTCTGCCTTATAGGCAAATCGGTTCCTTCTTATCTGAAGGGTTAGGAAGACAACTTGACTTTGTCAGCAGAAACACGCAAAGGGCGGTGACATGCCTCTGTGCCGAGTGATAAGCGAGGTGGTAAACAAGATGCCCATAATCGCTGGGCATTTTCAGGACGTTCATCTCAATGATTTTCTGTATTAATGCATTAGACATTTATTTATGGTTGTTTTAATTATCAGTATCATGTTTAAGCTGTAGGCTATATTATTTCTATGCGATCAGCATTCTTGAGATACTTCATGCACTTTCAGGCATATATCTACTTATATCTATGACCGTTTGCCTCGACCTCTTCTATAAAGAACAGAACCTTTAAAACTTCCCGGAAGGCGGAATTAAATCCGCACCACACATGTTTACCAAGCGCAGCAGCCACACGCTTTAGCTAGCAGCGCCACGTATACACTTCTTTACGCGGTATTAATTACAATGAATAAAATTATGCATATACAGGAACTATTTACAATAGTATGAGCAACTGAGGTTCAGACCAATGACGGGTCAACAAGCAGTACATACGAAAAAAAATTCATGCAAAGCAACAACTTCCTTCGTAATAAAAAACTAGAAAGAAGTTGAGCGCCTATTATCAAAAGTGTATACCAATCCGAATCACATTCATTCTGATAGCAAAATTCGTTAAAGTCCATAATCGTCTGACACAAATGTGCAGTAGAGGAAATCATGCCAGATGGCTTTGGAAAAAGGACATTTTCGTTTCGTCAAATGACTGCCGCCTTTGTAACGTGAATAAAACTATTGAACACTGCTTTATTGCCTTTAAAATTACCTTTTATTCCGAGATATCCTCCATAGAAATCTGCAGAAGGACAGTTCTATCATCATAGGGATCCCGGCACTGTTATAAATTCTCACAGTATCCGGTATCTTGTTGTCCCGTGTGAGGACGGACCATTCCACATGCCTTTACCGACAGGCCTGGATGACATGTATGACTCGGTTGCTAGACCGATACGCGGGAAGAATAATTTCCTCAAGAGCGGCGAGCACACTGGCTGTGTGCCCTATACCTCAATGACCGTCTTGCAGGTCAGCTTTGGTGACTGGGTGTCTATTGCTGTTCAGCGAGGTAAAAAAAAAGAAAAAAAACGCGCGAAAGTGCTGAATATTTTCCGCTCTTCGCTAAAACTATCTCAGGCCAACTTCAGTGACTGGGTTTGTGCCACGGGGTACATGCCGGTCTTCAGTTAAAAAAAAATTAATAAAAGGTACCGGCCTTACCAGCTAGGAAGGCACGCACAAATTTTCTATTAGCACGGCACCACACAGATTCCTAAAGAGAAGCAGCCACCTGCTTTAGCGAGCTGTTGCCGTGAATGAACAATATTTTTTTTCTCTTTATTGTATGGTATTTATTCAGGCACAAGTAACTCTTGCGGGATAGCTAATCAGGTCGATGACCTTGGCAATGGCTGGGCACATGCTACACCTCAATTACTGTCTTTCACGCCAACGGGGTATGTGTCTTTGTTCAATGAAAAATAAAAATGGATGAATGCAATTGGTATGTGCTACTCCTCAATAAAAAAAAAGAAGGACTGCAACAGCTATCGCATCTACGTGGCCACGCGCAGATATTGCGGTTGCGCCTCTAGATGATACAACGTGTATGAGCAGATAGGCAAAAGGCTAGATGGTGGTAGGTGTACTGAAACCCTAATAAACCAAGCAGGCTAAGTGGCTATTCATCGCCGCCCCTTTTCAAAAGGGATGCAAATAAGCACCATCAGCGTCATCATCAGCACAAGAGAAAGGAGCTCTACGGCACTACACGCCTCATACATGATGCGTTTATCAGCGTTCGCACGCACAGTCGCACAGCTCATGTAGGTGGTCACGCGTGAACTTCGTGCCGGTGTCTCTAGATGGCGCATAGCACGCAGAGAGATGCGCGAGATAGTAGTCCAGCTGCAGTACACTCCTGGTAAATGGCGCTTTTCAGAGGTGGCCATATGCATGGTGTGTCCCTGCAATACTAGCTTGCCAATCAAGTTAACGTAGACATTACTCGCGAGATGGATTCTGCAGTTCTCTTTATTTTCAACATCACTTTAGATACGACTTTATCTTAGATGACCGGCTTAGATAATGTTTGCCTGACAATCGTCCCGCACTCATAAACTGATATATCAGATGTGACACGTATAGGTATGATGGATTTATTCGATGGTGATGTTGACAAACACAAACACAGGTGAAAAACCAAAACAAAGTTTACTGTCACATACGATATACTAGAACAATAATACATTCTTTTTAGCAGCCATAGTTACCATTAATCTTGTTTATGGTGATATCATAACCATAAACTCCGTTTTTTCATCTTCGTATCGAGACGAACCAGGAAACACTCAGCTAGGGCAAGATCATAAATCTCTTCTGATGCACCCAGTGAACAATGTTCACTTTGAACAGAGGCTGGAGCAGATTGAATGTCAGGGACTGCCGGCAAGGTTACTTTGGTGCGTTCTCGGGCAAACAGCACGTGTGAACCACCTATGGTATGAGACATGGGCAGTGCCTAGCAGGCTGCACCGTAAGCCGTAAAGACAGGACAGGTAAACCACAACCACAGGAACGACACGTTGCACTACATATGCTATGCGCAAAAGTTAAAATGATCTTCGAAGTTTTCCGTAACCGCAGTGCTCATACCCTTCTTAATTTTTCTCTGCATATTACCCAGCACACGCATCGTTAGTACAGTCCGTCACTCTTGCGCGGCACATGACATCACACATTCTAACACATTCTGTGCGACTGTCCTGAATATAATGTTCAGAGACAGTCCCAGGTGTCCGTTCTAGCGCACCTTGACAATAGACCATTGTCAGTTGCAACTGTTTTCACATATCGCCGACAGAAGACATCGCAGCTGAAGGCGACGAAGGGACTACTTCGGTCTATGAAAGAGACGGGCTTAGACAAGCGGCTGTGACAGTGATGTCACGTACCACGCAAGAGAGGCGGACTGTAACTAACGATGTGTGTGCTGTGTTATGCGCTCTCTCTCCTCCCCATCTTTCATCCCCTCCATCCTGCTCTCATGTGTAGGGTAGCGAACCGGTTAAGCTAAACTGGTTAACCTCCCTCCCTTTCCTTCTCCACTTTTTTTCCTTACTTCCTTCTGCATATCGACGCGTCACCATTAAAACCAACCTGTTCAATTCGCTCTTAAAATTCGACCTGCTGCTCGAGGTAAGTACTTATGTATAATCACTAGTGCATGCGAGATGACATGCTTCAGCACTCTTGTTCACACTCGCTCAAAAATATGACCAACTATGAACGCAATACAGAAATATGAACAAATAAGCTTTTGTATTTTTTACCCTAGTTTCGCTTAACTCCTGGCTGAAAAATAGACGTCAGAGCCTTGTTTTCATCGACTTCACGGAAGGTATCTCGATTCCCAACTCTCACCATCTCCAATGTAAACTAGGTGTCAGAAATGCTGTGCTAAGGCTTGCCATCTTGGCTGATACAAAATTATTCGGTGAGGTGCGCAACGAAATACGCACATTTAAAAGGCAGCTGATGTGCGTCTATTTGAGCAGCTTGCAAGCAGTCGAATAATTTTTTACTTCACCGCACTAAACAGATGGATGTATTCAATCTGCATGGTAGTCCAATATTTATACCTAGCGTTCAGCAGTGAATTACAACACTGTTTGACTGAACTGGTGAGTGAGAAATATAATCGGTTCGCGTAAAGTGATGGCGGATACAGTGGTTGTAAAATATGATCAGGTGTTGCTTCTCGCCTGTCCATTTGTCGTTTTTTTAGGTCCCCTCATAGTGATCGTGCTTCTCTTGTCACTTGCATAGAAAACGTACAGCTTGTGGAAATAAGTGATTTAGAGACAGAGAAGATAAATTTAGGACTGTTATTGCCCGCATTTTACAGTGCGGGAAAGTTAAAGCGCCAATATTTTATAGGCGGTACTAGACGTCAAGTTTGCAGACGCACCATTGAGTTACTGTGATACTAGGTTCATACTCCTGCCATAGTGACACAGGATGAACTGAACGCTACACTTAAGGCCAGTAAAGCCACCAAGACGAGCAGCCTCCTAGAGTACATACGCTTTTCGTTAAATAGATGGAGCGCACAGTTATTCTGTTTCTTGTAGTTCACAATGTGATACGCAGTATCTCTAAACTTTAGTTAAAGTGGCGTGCAAGTACTTTGAACAGTGTTTGCCCAAGAGTTTCAAGGTGTGTGCGTGTTTATTTCGATATTTTCTTCTGTGATGTCAAAAATAAACAGCGCGCTTGAGGACAGAGGACTTCTTCCTAAACCACCGCGATTTCTTTAATCCCAGTGAATAGCCGGCACCGCTGCGGGGCTTATGTATAAGCACATTTCATTCTTTCAGCTTACACTCACAATATCATTCTATTTAGGCACTTACATTTTTACCTTTTTATGCCTGGGAGCCCATTTGGGCCACGCTTTATGCTCAAACTTTCTCTGAGATCTCAGAATAGTGGTTCACATAGTCTATCCGTGCCACTTTCAAGCGTTCTTGGTTGTTTTGATCGTTTTGGTAACTTCAATTTCTTGTTCTTGTTTCATGCAAAAAAGGGGGTGTTGAACAAACTCAGGGCAGTTGCCCGAATGAGTGCCATATTAAGTATGCACCACAGCAAACAATAGAAAAAAAGAAATAAAACGCGCGCTCGTTGCAACAAAGTTTTGACAAGTCGTCAGTGAGCACCGCCTTTTCCGTGCTACGCGTCGGGCAATACAAAACAATGTTAAAAAGCATCAGCGAGGCAACGGCCGTGTCCATTCTGGCGAAAGGGTAGCAAGCAGGAAGGTGCACGGTGCTGGCGGTACTACGGAACCTGCCGGCTCGTGCGCTTCTGTTCGGGCAGCTACGGCACGTCGGCGCGCCTGCCCTGTCGCCATACACCGGTCGGAGCTCATTGCGGCAACGTGTGACCATGCTTTTTGTTTGGCGAAGCATGCGCTGCTCTCGGAGGCACGTCACCCGAGCTAGGACGTTAACCCCATCGACGCCACGCTGTCGCGCTAGTAACCTTGTTTTTGTAAGCGGTGGGATCGAATTGTTGAGCGTGGCTCCCTGCTACAACTAGAAAGGCTGTAGGCATGGAGACAATGCATAACACAGCCATGCGTTTTTCGGTATTTATTTATTCGCAGCGCAGACTCAAGCCCTTCAGCATCTTTTTCTTGATAGACCAAATTTATAACGTACCGTTATGAGACTTTCGTATCGGTGAAATATATTTGTAATATAAGATCTATAACGTTGATCTCTTGCGGTGGTTTCGGTTGGTCATTTTTAATTGAACGCGATAGCCAGTGAATGAACCCAACTTGGTACCTGGACACAAATGCACTCGATCAACGCTTCGCCCTCAATTTACACCACGTCATCCGTTTGCGTGCCGCTTATACCTTTGGAAATATTGAAGTTAAATAGCATTCAAGGTTTCTCTTTCTTGGCATCAAATAACTACTTTCCTGTAGAGACGTAACTGTTTTAGTACTGAAAGAAAAATCACATCCAAACATCGTGCCTTACGTTTTCTATTCGTGGTATTCGTTGAAGGTCGTAGCTATATAAAAATTTCGGTGAGGTACAGTTCGCTTGATCTACGCGCAGGTATGCCACCGAATTTGTCGGCATAGTCTAACACACCTCCAGCACTGCATACAAGTGTTAGTACTTACACAATCACAACCTCCACCGATCACAAACGTTGACTGACCTATCAAAGGGCTCTTTTACATGTTCGGCTACGTTCACAATAGCGCATGCCTTACGTGCAGAGCATCTCGTCCTGTACTATATTTTTTTTCCTTGCGGTCATTGCTCAATGTCACTTACTGAGGATGTCTGTAAAGCATCCCATTATTTCCGTGTTTACCACCGCTCCGACCGACACAACTCCCATCGAGGACTAATTCGATGAAGAGCATTCTTCACAGCAGAAGTATAACATGCGCAGCGATTGAAACGCGATAATCGAAACGCATGGCGGCCGGCGCTCTTTGCGCCAACGGACAGCGCTCAGCGTTCGCTGTATGCCCAATTGCAGATCATAATGCGCCACAAAGGCTTTCGCTCTCGCCGCATGCCACAACCCATCAGCTCGGTATCCGCAGAGCCCACTAGTGGCGTAAAAAGCGTTGGTAGCCCTGCTCTCCGAGTATCTCGTTTGATTCGCTGAGCACTGCACTGCACGCATGAATATAATAAAGAAGGTCACAACATTCTGAAGCATACCTAATCCACTCTCTTCATCCGCTGGCAATTTCGAGACGTATAAAGCCCGGGGGCCAGCAAAAAAAATAGTATTCCGGGCAGTATCAACGAAAATGAGGCCCTCGGGAATCAGCGTCGTCGTAAGGAAAACTTAACTGAAGCCATCCCAAATCTGAGAAGGTCGTCAGCACGGGTTAGAGGCCCCATCTTGTGGCTTAGCGGTTTAGAACCAGTGCAGTCACCCCATATGGCTTACCACGGTGGTCTCTGAGGCTTGAAAGGAGTTACTCTGGACTGAATCGGATACTGGACCGCAACAACATCAATTCTAGCAAGAAACTACGACAATAATCATAAGATAACAAGATAACGTTGTAAAGGAGCTTCTCGTGACAGCATTTTCCGCAACTGCTGAGAGTTTATGTCGCACGTACGCATGTGTACGCATAGGAAGAAGCGAATCTTTACAGGCGCCACCGTGAAAAATTAAAATTTAGTGAGTAAATGATGTATGGCTGAGGCTTGTAATGCAACTTGTGAGCCAATTCATACTAAAATATAAGAAAAGTAGGAAAGGTGACTATGTAAAGCCCAGCACATCACTTTTAAAGCAATGAAAACATGTTTCGGGGTAGAATGTATACGACAAAATATTTTATCCTACTGACTTTACATACCACTTGTCATTGTCGATGTACGTTACCATGGTTACTTGTCATTGGTCGATGTGATTTTAGCATCCCTTCTTCCTTTAAGCCGAAGATTATTTCATAGTTTGGTTTAGTATCTAGTGTTATCTTTTACATAGTGTGTGCTTTAGTATTATTTGGGGATATCTTAGTGAGAGAGAAAGCAAGGACAGGAAACGCAGGGAGGTCAACGAGAAGAGAACCCGGTTTGCTACTCTACACTGGGGTGGGGAAAGGGGAATTGAAAGAGTAAAAAGGGAGAAAGTAAGCACTGAATGCGTTTTGGGGGGGCGGGGGACACTATACAGAGGGACACAACAACGGTCTCTTAAGCAGGTGCACTTCAAGTATTGCACTAGTGCACGAATCGCTTTTCTTGCCAGTGACGGTTGTGGCCACGGTCCGAGTATCTTTGACTCGGTGAACGGTCTTGAGTCCAGTCGGTGCAAAGTCCCCGCAGAGAGAGGTGTTGTACATCGTAGCGAGGACAGCTACACAATAGGTGCTCGATGGTTTCCTCGCACCCACAGGAGTCGCACATCGGGCTCTCGGCCATTCCCAAACGATAGGAGTATGCGTTCGTGAACACCACTTCCAGCCACAAACGGTACAGCAAGGTTGCTTCGCCACGGGAAAGGCTAGATGGCAGTTGTAGCCGTAGCGTGGGGTCCAGTTTACCTAATCTGCAATTGAAGGCACTGGAAATCCAGAGTTCTTGTGACTTTTTGCGTGCAAGTAGGCGAAGTTCCCTGGAAGCGTCCGACATCGCCAAAGGTGTCGGACACGTCTGGTTATCTTCGAGGGCAGATCAGGCAGCCTTGTCAGCTAGGTTGTTGCCGACGATGCCACAGTGAGCAAGAATCCACTTAAATATGATGTTGTGCCCTCTTTCCAAAGCACGATGTTGCACTTCTCTAATGTCAAATATCATGTGCTCCTAAGTTCTCCGGTGTAATGCAGGCTTGATACTGTGAAGAGCTGCCTTAGAATCACAAAATACAACCCATTTCTCTGTTGGCTCTTCGCTGATATGCGTCATAGCCGCATGGAGGGCTGCAAGTTCTGCCGACGTAGATGTAGTCGTGTGTGACAATTTGAATCTAACTGTAACCTGCTAGCTGGAACGACGAATGCGGCAGTTGAGCAGGTAGGTGAGATCGCACCGACGGTATTTATATTTATCTATATATATATATATATATATATATATATATATATATATATATATATATATGCGCGGTCATGATACGTCTGGTGTGCAGTAATAGGAGCGTAAGTTTCTTCATATCCGGCGATGGATGATTGGACTTTTTTGTAATTCCAGGAATAGTAAAATTCACTTGAGGCTGTCGCAGGCACCACAGTGCAGATGAAGGCTTCGCCTCCGGTGTAAACGATGACGGTATGTACTCTTGATGGGCGTTAATCACTCTTGAAAAGGTCGCTTGAGGTCTCGCGGCTCGCAGGGAGGCCAAATGATGGTCGGGGATCCTTGACAGATGGCGAATGTGCGCTCTGAGCGAGTCGACAGCTACATGTGTCTGGATCATATGGCCTTCCGCGATGGCATTTGTTGCTGCTGTTGAAGTGCACCGAGACAGCCCTAAACACGTGCGTAGAGCTTGACCTTGTATGCTCTCCAAAGCGCGAAAGTTCGTCTTGCATGCACTTGACAACACTGGTAGATTGTAGCGTAGGAGTCCGAGAAACAGTACCCTGCACAGCTGCATCAGAGAAAGGCCTGGTGCACCCCAGTTTTTCCCGCAGATAAATTTGAAGACCTGTGCAATGGCAGCTTACTTCTTCTTCAGATAGATGCAGTGAGGGCTCCACGAGAGGTTGCGGTCAATGATTACACCCAGAAAGCGATGCGTCTTAACATATAGATACAGCTTGACCAATCTTAGTGAAGCCTACAAGGTAAGATAAGGCACGTCCTTGCACAAAGTGCACTGCGCTCCATCAGTACGTAATGACTCCCAGCATGTAATGACTGCTATAATAAATATAAGGTATGCAGAGATTATAAAGCGCGTTCTTTTCTTGGATCACACAGTATAAATAATCCGCCCTTGCAGAGGGCGTAATTGTACTCCTTGAGCTGAATTACTCAAAGTGGAGGACAGAATCGGCTAATGCTCACATGCGACTGTTCTTCCGAATGAAAGTAGTGATAAAAACAAAGTGGATAGTGCTTTAAAGCTAGCTTGCAGTGTTGATCAAATAAATGACAGAGCATGCACCTGGAATGAAGTAGTCACGTAGACGCAAGCATTGTTTAGGTATTTGCATTTTATAGGAATCATGGCTACTAGGATGCAATCACTAGGACGTGCGCAATAAATAGCAAACCGAACACCATCCACACAACATAAGACCATAACTTTGAAAACCGTGACCCCGAGTTGAAAGGACGCCATCCTGTGCACTTGAACCGAAGTGATACACAGTGCGGTAATCGTTTTCTTTCTAAAGGATGGTTAAGTAATCTTCTAAATAAATATCTCGGGGAGGGGGCATTGGTAGATCACGCCACAGTCAGAGCGCGCAGGCCTGCTTTTATAAGAAACCTTCGCCGATTCACGGAATTATTCAAGCGTACGAAATTAAAGAATAAATCTCAATGCCCCCTGGCGTGTTCGAAGAACATACAGCTCCCTTGTCTCTCGTCGACAGCTTCACTGCTTCAGTTTTTTTTTCTGTCAGCTAAACTCTCACACGTCTCTGATACGCTTCATACACGGCTTCCCTAACGTTACCATGCATTAGGAGACTACTTTACAAAAACTTCTAAATGAGAAGTTGGACAGATTAGCAGACTGGCCATTTTCTAATCACAACGCGACCCGCCACGGTCATTAAACTAATGCAGTTTTAAAGATGTGTTCCTTTTACGTCGGCAGGATGGTGTAAAATTTAAGTAGGAACATGTTAGCTCATAGGCATGGCTTCGTATATTGGTCGTTGTTTTCTTTTAGTAGAAATGTCCTACGGGTTTTATAGCTCGATAGCAAGAGAACACATTGCGTGGAAAACACCTGCACGAGAATTGTTTCTGTCATGCCTCTATCTTTCAATTACTGCACAATAGCTGCCCATTCAGCAGATTGGCTGCAAAACCTCGCAACCGCATACACTGTCCAACATTTATTACGTGTTGCACACCTAGAGATATATCATTTTAGCAATAGCAAGAAAGCTCATATGTCCAGTACGAAAGCTTTATATAAGGGGAAGTTTTAATGATTTGCCATAGAAGCCCGATTGATGGCCCAATGTCGATGCATGGAGGGCGAACCTACATAAAGAGATAAGAATGGAAACCCACACACATGAATATAAACGCACGTTTCCTGGCGCTACGTGCAAGAAACTAAAACAAGTTCCCTGAACTGTTTATAATGAGCTACTGCGTTCTCAAGTGGAGCTTTGATTTCTCAAAAGGCCTGAGCGAAGGTGCAAGCCGTCATTTGTGTAGAATAAATTTCCGTGTGTCAATTTTACGAACAACGTCTTTCGGGACATATGCCTCTGAACATATCTGTGAACTGACGTGACAGCGCCATCTGAAAGTGCTTAAGCAGCAAGAAATTCAAGTGACCCCGGCGTGGTATCTTAAGTGTTGCCTCAACAAACAAAACAAGGAAAATCATTTAAAGAATCACAATAACCTGAGCCATTGCAACGAAATTGATTTCGCAGGTAATAACGGCGCAGCGCAGAGTAGTTCAGAGTAGTTTTCTGTGCAGGTTATTGAGGAGCTGCTTATTTTGTTTTTATTTCTTTTCCTAGCTTTTCTCTTACCTGATATCTTAGGAGCTGTATCATAGCCTAAAGTAAATGTATCGTGTGGTTTAGTTACCCACATGAAATATTCGAATTTATAAAGATGCACAGTTGAACCAATACTATTACTGATATCCACGATATCGTGCGCGAAGCAATCTATATGCACATATTCCAATAAGGTTGGCGAGAAAAGCCTATTTCAATATTCACAGTTGAAGCACAATATGTACCAGCCGCACACTTTGGGCTAAGAATGAACTTTAACTGCACAACACATTGAAATTCAGAGAAAAACCACTGAATTTTTATTACACAAAACAGAATTAAATGCGTTTGGCGCGTCAACTCATGATTATTATGAATTTAAATAAGCAAGCTAGGCATAAGAAAACATAATTAGAGCGATAGATGTTTTCTTTCGCAGAAATGACTTGCTATTCCGTATAGTTTCATATCTCCTGTGCAGTGCTGGGTTGTTTAATATTCAGTGACGTCTATAGCACGTTCACTGCCATCATTCTTATGACAGGGAAGGGCTGCGACAACACAATGTACTTTATACGGTACGCTGCCTCAAGAAATCAGCGAAAGGGCCTCTTGATTTTGTCTTCTATGAGACCAATTGAGATTTTCCTCATACCATCAAGTTTTCCCCGGGCAAACAGTCTTATCTATGTTATGCTAGGCAGCCTATGGCACCGGTGCCTGTCGTCTTCATTTGTATTCCAGACAACGCTGGCCACAACCATGTTCCGATAATAAAAATCTTTTTTTTTGCGGTTGAATGGGTAGCGTGGGCGGGCAGGCCTCTCAGCATGCTCCACAACGATGTCCGCTGGCAATTTCAGTGGGCGAGGAGAATAATCGACCGCTGTCCGAGCATGAAGAACCGGGTCACTGGCCCCACAACTCATCGGACCAAACCGCAAAAAACGCAGTTCCTGGTCATAACTTCACTTGGGCCGCGCGAATGACCGCAACGCTGCACAATATTAACACAAGCCTGGTGGCGTCTCTATTTCCCCCATCCGTGTTCTGACTGCCGTATTTATTTTTCAGCGCTCAAATTTAGATTACACCGTCTGTTGCGAGAATCTACTTTTCCAGTTTTATATCGCCACACATTAAGAATGTTGGTCCGGAAATAATTTCCCAATTCCAAATAAATCTTGTCCTTTATGATCCCCGTAGAAGTCCGGGTGGCTCACGATCACCCGGAGGATCTGCTTGGACACCTTCACTGCTGAACATATATTGAGCATATATGCTGACAATTAAGCTGGACTTAATTTTTCACGTAGGGATTTTTGCCATTATACCTAAATGCACATAATATCGGTTATTTTAGCAACATATTCAATGAAATCAGATAAACTAATAAGTAATACTGTTTTAAATAGCGGGCTTACAGACTGACACTTTGCGTAGAGGCGTATTCTTTTTTTATGAACGACGAATATATTATGTGTGGCCACTGCAGGAGGTTAATCTCACAATCATAGCTGAAATAAAAATAGCAACAGATATATATATGTAATAAAATCGCAGTACGCCGTCGAAACAAGGCAAAACAGGAAAATAGAACGAGAAATGTTGTAACAGTAGAACAAAAGCACAGACAGATCATGTGAACAAAGAAAAAAATAAAATGGCCTGTCGTCCAGTCTATTCAAGGCACACTAGAGAGTCTCACGTTGATTATGAATTCTATGTAATCACTAACGAGGAAGAGCAGGTGGGAAAGATCTGATTATGCAAAGTGAAAATGTGCCTGAAAGCACACGGCTGACACGCATTGAGGCACATTTTCACATGCCACAGCTGCCTGTGTGGCTTTGCGATAGCTTCAGGCTTCTGGTTTTATATGTGAGCCTAATTGAACGTTGATTGATCCATTTAGCAGTCATTCAATTTTTTTTGTCACGAGTAATATATACAAAATCTACAAATAAAGCACAAGTGCACTTGAGTGAAGGAAAAGTAATACAGCGTGGAAGGAAGCACGGACCCTTCCAGTCCATGAAGATGGCCCAACAGCGAAGCTGTGTCAGTTACACCGAGTGTTACACTATGAAAGTCAAATTTCGCCAGCAGTCTCTATTGTAAGCCATTTGTTTCACCATTCTTTCATCTCATTTTCGCTACTGCGGTAGGTAGCTTTTTCCTCGGGACTGCGCACTACTCGTGGTCTTCCCATAGTTGTAGCTGAGAGGGAATGTGCGGAACCACTAATCCAAAGCTTCGTATATTGAACGCAAGGCCCACCACTGGAGATTCGGGCACTGCAATATTGTGGATCTGTTGGATTGCTTCGACGATTGACATGATTGCTGCAGCAAGAAGTGCAGGCATCTTCGAGCTCCCAGTATAGCGTTTCAAACGCTGGGCACTGTTCGTTAGCCGTAAACCACCAGCATAACATTTGTTTCTTTCGCGGTAGGGTGGAATCAATCGTCGATAAATTAGATGCCGATCTGGCTCGATCACCGCAAATGCACCGCGTGACAACCGTACAAGATTTGCGTATAAGATAGCATTCTCACAGGGGGAAAGCGGTCACTCCAACGATTTTCCTGTGTTGAGCTCTTCTTTTCCTCTCCCGCTAAGTCACGTGGCCCCTGTTGCGGCTTAGGGTGGCGTTAGGGCAAAGACTCCACCAAGCCCATCGATGGCTACGTTAGCTTGCAGGAATTAAGGAAACGGGGCTCCTATGACTTAGTTACACGGCTCCAGTTACGGAAGCCCACTCTATGCAGGAGCAAGTTAAACGTCCTAGTTGACATCAGGAGCCTCTGTTCACCACACGAAAAGTCTCGGTTTTTACTGCCGTCATCTTCCCTAGGCGAGCCGGCTAGGGAATCTGAATACTGTCCAGCAGCAAATCCCAATCAACTTAAATATGATGTTGTGCCCTCTTTATGTTGTGCCCGCATTATGGTGATACTTTCCAAATCATGATGGTGATACCACGCCCACGCCCAGGCTCACTCCGCAGTAACCCCGCCTCCGAAGCCCGGTGGTATGGAATATGCGGCAGGATAGCAAACTGTGAATCCAAGGTCGCCGTCGTTGTTCGGTAGCATTGCATGGGGACCCCCCTTTCATCCTGAGTTCAGCCTGTCAGGTAATCGTGGGGGCCCTGCCCTTTTGGTGATACTTTCCAAATCATGATGGTGATACCACGCCCACGCCCAGGCTCACTCCGCAGTAACCCCGCCTCCGAAGCCCGGTGGTATGGAATATGCGGCAGGATAGCAAACTGTGAATCCAAGGTCGCCGTCGTTGTTCGGTAGCATTGCATGGGGACCCCCCTTTCATCCTGAGTTCAGCCTGTCAGGTAATCGTGGGGGCCCTGCCCTTTTGTGGACCCATTAAGAGTTGGTGTCCACGCTGCGTTGATCTCTCGATAGGAGCTGAGGGATGGATGGGTGTTTGCCCCATTGCAAACGCTTATTAACTGGGAATCCCAGGTCGCCGTTGTTGTTCGGTAGCATTGAATTGCAACCCCCCCCCCCTTTCATCCTTAGTTCAGGCCGTCAAGTAATGGGGGGGGGGGGGGGGGCTTTTTGTGGACCCGTCAAGAGTGGGTGTCCCCGCTGCGTTGACCTCTGGATAGGCGCTGATGGATGGGTGGGTGTTCGCCTTGTGGCAAACGTCTTATTAACGCCTTTGTGGTGTTGAGACGTAACACCGTTTATTAGCGAAGACCGACAACGATGGCACAGGGTTCACATAAATAGCTTCTCTATAATATATGGATCGCTTCTTACTTTCCCTTTGTTAATGTGTACCCGCGCTTTATTCACGCCTTTTGAACATATGGCTAATGATAATACTCTGAGTCTTAGGCCAGATAAAGAGCGCGGAAACCATAAACTGCCTGAAAAAAACTTCAATTTTCTCTCTCCTTTTCTTTTTTTTTTCACTACCCACACGCATTGTAGGTTGAGTTTAAGCATTTAGGGTGGAAGGCGGCAGCAATGGCCACTTTGTAGCTCGGTGCTACAATTCAGGCGGTTGACAATTATTCCCTTTCACGAATACAAGTCATGTATCTACGAGTTTTTGTTGATGCACTATTTGCCTTCATCCCCGACAGCCTGCTAACTGGCTCAGTGCTGAAGGCCGCCCCGACGTACTCATTCACCACTTCTACGAACACAGATAAAATAACATGAGAAAACTGCAACAGCATGGCTGCAGCAAAGGACGTCTCCTCCTTAACGAGAAAATATCTAACGTCCGAAAGCGCTGTTGGAAACTCCTTGCGCCCAACTTGCGAGAAGCACAGGTGGCGCTAGGCGCATTGGAAACTTACAGCCTACAAAGCTATGCGCTAAATAAAAGAAACATTAGCGAAAAGAGGCAAAGAGGCTTGTTTACGCGGAACTTCATTACATTAAGAGAAACAGCGCTTCGTTAAGACAGGCTTTTCTAATCCATCCCCATCAACGAGGATTACGGTCTGCTATGCTCTGGTCCTGTGCTACTCAATCAACAGCGGGTAGCCCTGCGGGTACGACAGTACCCGTACTACACGACGATGGATTAGCGCCCGACGCAACAGAGCATGACACATCTTCCGTTCTCACCTGTCGCGCTTACTTTTCGGGTTGGTGTAGTTGGCGAAGGCAAAAGAGAGTGCGGGGAGTTTTGTGTTGATTTGTTAATTGCTGCTGCTTAGGCTATTTCCCGGCACACTGTCGCGAAGACATCGCGGAACTCGTTACCCAGCCTAAACTCCTAATAAGCTTTCCGAAATGGGTTTTGCGCAGAACCTCCATCTGAATGATCACTTCGGCTATGAAGCCCACTCGGCACGATCCGAGGTTAAGGATTTCTAGCCACGTGTGTTGTTTGGAGCACCAGCACTTGTGCAGTGAAGGCATTAGACGTGCATATAGTGCAGTGATTTATGTACTTCGTATCATGGTGCGAGTCAAAGCTTATGCTATAGGGTAGTGTGACAAGGCCAGAAATTACTTCGACATGACTTATCTTTAGTAGAAAACCACTTGGCACAAATCTAGTGTCATGAGGCTCATTTACGTATTACTAACATTGCCATAGAGATATTCGCAAACTTCCAAGCTGGAAGTTTGGCAGAAATAAATAATGAAACGTAAGTAGAGAACGCCAGAGAGAGCAGGAAGTCGTTGGTGTTCCATCTTCTTGGAACAGATATTGTACTATAAGAGCAAACTGGATGTTGAATCATATAATAGAGGGACATTAATAGAATCAAAGTAAAGCAAATAAGCTATACTATAACTGCAATTCAGTAGCTTACACACCATCAAAACAAAGCCAATTATGCGGCTGAGATGTGCGAGTGATAACAATGCCGAAGGCAACAAGATTGGTCCTAAGATTGACATGCATACGACTTGGAACTTGTTGATACTACAGTGAATTGGCCTGATTAAATCCTTTAATTGCTCTTATTGCTTCAAACTAGTATAACCAATTTTTTCATCAATCATACTTCATATTTGGAAGCGTTTTATGCGTTTCTTACTGTTTTCTTATTACTGATAAGGCTCGCTTCCACGTTATTCGTATCAAAAGGTCAGACATGTTACAATAGCTTACTTCCTCGTTGAATAATCTGCGTTTTTTTTTCGATATAAAAAGGAAAGTTTATGGGATATTGATTTAAACGTAGAAGCTAAATATCCATTTTACCTACTTCTTGCTCCTACTGGACATCTAAATGTTATAGACACTCGTTACACACGCTAGTTCTAAAAAAAAAGACATTTGAACACTGCAAGTCACTAATAATGAGTGCCTAAGGCAATAGAATACTTCGGTAGGAATGCGTGTCCTCTTCAGAGCTGTCCCAAAAATGAAGAAAGGAGGGCTCTTTGTCCCGTGCTCTCAGGTCTCTGTCAAGACTCTTCTCTCCAAACTCTGAGCCAATGTCTTCTCAACGACCATGTAGAACCTGAACTCGTAATCAGATGCCGCTTTCGGCCTCAATGTCTGGCTTTGCACAACAACCCCGTTCCTTCAGCGAAAACTTGAAGAAACCATATCCCGGCGCTTTTCTCGGAGTACAATGGGGTTCCTACGCTGAAAGAAGCGTGTAAATCTGATCGCACACTTCTTTTTCTTCTACAAGCTTCTTTGTCACAGGCAGACTTACGTCACAGATTGACAATATATAAAGACAGCTCGAGAACAAGCGAATCTGATACGAGTACAGTGATCAGTCAGTAATCTGATACTATGAAACATATTTTTTGTTAAATTTTGTATTATCAAGTGCGCTTACATTTGGCCATAATTGAGCCGCAAAAGCTGAATGTACCCGCTCCTATGTTAGAATTTACCACCATTCCCAGGAACAGTCAGGTCGAAGCTTTCGGTGCAGCCTATGTGCTCCTTGCTTGTCATTGAGAATGACATTTTGGTACTTCTTGCTTACCTTGACAATATTCGCTCGCATACATATTCTTATTTAGCTCGAAGAAGCGATCGTTTTCGAAACGTTCCACGTAGCGAAGGATACTCCCCATTCCATCAACTAAAGCAAGGCACTGATAGGCCGAAACAAAGTGATCGCCTGCAACGTTCCTCCACATTTAGCTAATAAAGCGGCACACATTGCGGTGCCGTTAAAAAAAAAAGTCGGTTTCACACAACTGGCGAGCGATAGTTGAAAGATCACTGAAACATAAATATATAATACTTTGCAGGAGCCACACGTTATCATTGATGTGAAAAAAATGCCTTCTTTACATGTATAGTGTCACTACTTTATTGACAAATGAAACGTTGGAGAGTGAAATTACTGTGACTTGACCGGCTGAACGTTGTAACTTCGAGCGTGGCTACCTTTTGAAACTTCCCTCTGTAGAAATAATTCAACCACTACATATATAATCAGTTGCAAGCAGTTCAGATGCTCTTCACTCTTGTGTTCGTGCTTTTTGAGGAACAGTTTCGGCCTTTTGATCTGTGATTTATTGACACACTCGCGCTGTGAACGTAATTAAAACGCAGTCAAGTCTGGTGAAACAAAAAAAAAAAACGCGAAGCGTACTGCCTGCTATTGGTGCTCTCGGCTCATTTCTCTCAGAACATCGGTTTTCCTTCTTGTTACTTTGACATCAGTCCGTCCTCAGGATGGCGTCATACCACGCAGTAACAGGCATTAAACCAATTCGCAGATACATTTAAGCGCAGATCAGCAAGCGGTATTTACTGACTTAGAAATGAGTTATGGAAGACGCTTTTCCCACACCGTTTATTTATTTTTTCTTGCTTTTTCTTTTGTTGCGATGCCCACAACGTACAATTCACGCACTCATACTTAACGACGCGCGCCAGAGGGGCAAGAGAGAGCAAATATCAAGCAAGATGATTTTTGCATCACTTCAAGTGGGCGTGTGATCGCGAGTGATCTTTTCCTCCTCCTCACCTCTGCGTCCAAGATAAGCAAACGGACCGCCGCTGTTTACGGAGTTCTAAGCCCCCGGAACATGTTTGAGAAACAGTGTGTTTACATGTTTCAGCCCGCATATTCCTTTCGATCATGGCGTCACGTCCTGAGTCGGCTCCACGTTCCTAATTTTAGAACACTCCCCCGAGAAGGTCGAAATAATGTGCACCGTATAAAGGCTTGGAAGATGGAATTCTGATGGCGCTCACGTGACAGCTTTCGGGTTTCCGCATGGCTTTTGCTCGCAGAAACTAGCTAGCTATTTTCCTTTAAGCTTAGATT
Source organism: Dermacentor albipictus (assembly GCF_038994185.2). Lineage (NCBI taxonomy): Eukaryota > Metazoa > Arthropoda > Arachnida > Ixodida > Ixodidae > Dermacentor > Dermacentor albipictus. Next base: position 126,683,903 of record NC_091824.1, on the reverse strand, counting down.
TAAATATTGTTTTGGAGTTTCTTGGGGCGGTGCTGACCATGTTTACGCGCCCCCCGTGCGGACTCAATAAAACTGTAAGACACTATCATACAACCGCACACATTGTTGTAGCCCGCTAGCCTGCGAGACGTAGAGAAATAATGACCCTATGATAGTCCTGGCTTTGTCTGCACAGTCACAGTCATGCGTCAAATGTATTGAATTTATTATTGTTTATAGAGAATCCAGATGCCACAATACATGCGACGCAAGATCAGCCTATGCATTCGTTTCCTGTTTTCCCTTACTCATTTCAGTGTAACCGTGTTGCTCGAATATGTGATTCGCGTAATTATTCAAGTACAACGAAATGGTGTTTTTTTTTATCAGCCGCACGTATAAATTTGCTTTCGAACGACCGCCTTCGTACCTCCATGTACTAAGCCCAACCGGCTAATAAGTTTCATTATATTTCTGTTTTGCCACGAATAGGCTGGTTTGACGGCGAGTTACACTACGCCACCACTGCCGCAATGCTTGCAGGTGGTAGCCCATAAACGGCTGAACAGCAACTACGCTAACGAGCACGTCATGTTTGAACCGTGACAAACTCGCCTGCCCCTTGCGGTTAAAGAGCAAAGAGTGGAGCCCTCCGTGTACGTGCGCTAACTCACCACGACTTCCTTTCTCTCTCATCTTTCTATTCTTATTTCCCTTCCCCCAACCTAGGATAGCCAACCATTCTTTTTCTTCTGGTTTCCATCCCCACCTTCTCCCATTCTTTCCTCCTCTTCCTCTTTGGGAAAATCCACTAACGGCACTTTCTTCGACAATGCCTTTTATGTTGGCTCGTACAGTGCGAAACCGACAGAATTACTGTTATTATGGCGCCAACAGGGCTACTGCGCATTCGCTGTGAACGTGGTAAAATCTGTCTTTTATTGAATGAAAACCGAGAATCTTCATATGACGCTCGTTACTAAGCTGGCCAATCAGCTACTCGCACGCGTATACCAGGTTTTTATTTATCTCTTTTTGTAGTAGACATTTTCCTAAATTGCCTCTGTCAAATAGCACAATTTTAACACTTGAACTTGATCGCTCAAAGAGACGTACATTACACTTGCACAATAAATCGAAATGCACAAGAATTTATTTAACAAAAAATCAACTATTTACTTCATGGAACATATTTCAATTTACGAGTAGTAGCCGGTGAGCTTCCGAGGCATTCCCACTAAGAACAAATTGTGGGAATCGCAGCAGTGTAAAGATATGCGCCTTCAAACTAAGAATGCACTGGTACTCCACGTACGTTTTAAGAAAATTCTTTTTTTTTGCAGTTACGAAGAAAGTGGAACAACAATGTATATTATCATCCATTTTTGGAATCAACATATTAAATTTGTGTAATATTCACAATTCGTTCCAAGTGCATATGCCTTGAGAACTCAACGGATGCAATCAGTAAACTGCAATATGTGCCAAAATGTTTTGCTAGAAATTTGCTATTTAGTCGAATGTCCGTTTCCATTTCTCGAGAAAATAATATCGGCTTCTTTGATAAATCTGGATAAATTAATAAATGTGCGCTTCTGACACAGGCCATTTTTTAAGATTCTGTACGGTCAAAATTAAAAAGAAAGAAACCGGTATATACGGGTTCTAAGATGGTGATGTATAGGATTTAATGTCGCAAGGGCCAATAATGGCCAAATAGCGCCAGGAGTTTTCAGATGTCTAAGCATCACGATGATCAATGCTTTCCCCTGCGGCCCTTGGTCTCGCAAACGATAGACTCGCACTCGAAGTCAATGGTTCGATCTTTTCGTATTTTTCGAGTCTGAAATTGTGCCTACGTTCACAACCATTTTCTTGGACTGGCAATCAATAAACTGGAATGCCCGAGGCGCGTTTTGCACGAGCAATAAACCCAATAAATATTTATTTATTTATTTATTTATTTATTTATTCAGATTTCTACTGCTCCTCTCGCATTTTCGGTAATGTTTCACATTTCTAAAGCTAACTCTTTACAGACTTTTCGGAATGGCATTGCGAGGTTGAACAAAGGATCTTGTTCAATATAATTCACTATTTATAATCTCCCGTCCCTGAATCTACTCTTCAGTCAAGTTCTGCTTTGCATAAAGAAAGCCTTATATGTAAGTATAGATAGCTAGAGTGGGGATGGGGGCAAAGTTAGCGCACGCTACGGGGAGGGAAGAAGAGGTAAGCGCGTTTGTCTTCCTCGGTAGTATAGAACAGGCTGTGTGTCGCTGTCCACGTGGCTGAGCCCACTCTGTAGATTCTGTGGGGAACTAGAAACACTGAATCACATAATATGGGACTGCGAGGACGACAAGCCTCCTCCTAACCTGGTAGCCGCGGCCTCACCCGAAACATGGGAGGTGGCGCTGCCCAGTTCTAGCCTGGAAACCCAACTCCAGGCCATAGAGTGAGCTGAAACGGTCGCCATCAAACTTCGGCTAACGGCCATCTGGCCCGCCTGAACAAACTGCGCCTAAGCACCCAACTTGACGCTGACAAGATAAAGCTTCTCCTACGTATAATAGGCAGTTTTTAAAAGTCATCAATAGTATACCCTGCCTATTACGGCGCTTGACCCGAGACCGAAGCTCCTTGGCCCAAGCCCTGCCCGAGCACGCAATAGTGATAGCTTACCCGACTCGAGCGCGGCCCGGGCCCGTGCAGTGCTCTGGGCAGAGCCTATAGCTGCGTCGACGGCTCGCAGCTTTGTGCGTGTTCTGTGTTCTCGGCGCTGAGTTTTCGTTGAAGCGAGAGACAGCACGAAGGTCACTTCGCCCGCTGCTGCTGCCGCGCTTGCTAACGCCAGCGTTTTGACAGTGAGTGTGCACAGTCATCTAGTGTGATGTGTTCATGTCTGCTGTGCGCGCTGACAACTTGCTTGTTAATTTAGTTATGAAGCGAATGTTTATAAGCCCATAGGGTCGATAAAAGTGCTATCCTTACCATGTACGACTGTCTGCTAATTTGCTATCACAATCGATGCTTCGACTTTCTGGTGAAACTGCGGCTTTCTTTTTGTTAACGACATTATAGCTCCCATTTAGTGGGTTTTCACCCTGCTATTTATGCACGTATCCGATGCGTCCTCTTTCGTTTCTTAGCATCGCGTACCCATACCGCTCAGCTGAGTGCAAAGCAGTGGTTCCTAAATACATGCTCCTTGAAAACGCCTGTCCTATCAAAAGGCGCACGATCAACATTTCATGATACCGCCTCTTTGCGAAATATCTACCAAGCTCCTGTCCTCCATTGCCTCATCTTGCGTCACACTCGCTTCCCCCACTTGTGCATAAATTAATCACTCAGTCCAAAACATTGACCACGTCCACTTACAATGCAGTAACGGCCACCTAATTCTTATTACGTTTGTCCGTGAATTCAGCACAAATATTGCCCATTTCCCTTGCTTCCATATGAAAACTAAATAAAGAAATAAAAAAAAGAAGGAACACTTCAATTTTGCGTTCACTCAACCTTAGCGTGTATATAATGTTAGAAGTATTCCTGGCTCTTGTCTCACTCAGAAAGCTTTCATGTTATTCTTGCATAAGGCAGGACTGTTTAGTTAATAACACCTATTTTATGCGCAAGTCCACTGGTTCTGTCTTGCTTCCACAATAAAACCCCAAAGTGCTACAGTAAAAATATTTATGATGCAAAATACGAAGCGCCTATGTTGACTGCGGACAGGGTTTTGTACATACCGGTTTTCTTAAGCGTCATGTCTTCATCATTTGTTTTGGAGTCTGATAAGTTGTCAGAGGTTCAATAGAACTTTCTATACTTCCGTTTGTTCACCTGCTATGCTCGAAATTTCCCCAGCGTAAACATGTGTTCTCGCTTCTGAATTCTGACACTCTGTACATCGGTTACAATTCTTAATAACCCACGCTGATCGACAAGCGCCGCAATATCAAGCGTGCCGAGCTCTTTGCGAGGCCGGAAACACGTGCGTTCTGTTGAAATTATGTGCTTCATGGATAGCCTATTTAATCGGTCACATTTCTTGAAATGTTCTTTAACGCGATAGCGTTAAAGGTCCCACGTCGCAGAAAATTTTCTGTCAGCAACCATCGTCGGCGGCGTTATAAGTCAGAAGAAAAAAAAAATAATCCCGAACTACAACCACGTAGGCTCAGTGTGTGGCACAGAGGGGCTATCGAACTAATTTCTCAGTGATATGCGTCAGAAAATTGGCAAAGCTCGACTTGCACACAACCTACGGACATGATAGAGCCCGATTGAAAAATGCCCAAGGAACTAATTTGAAGAGAAAACATAATTATGTCACATGAAAAGTCAAGCAAACCGCTTTATTCTTTCTTACGGAAATATGAGCCGTTGATGAGTCACCGCTTGTAGCCTCTACCTTACGAAGGTACGAGCCATTTCGCTGCTCTGCACTGCGGCCGGGATCGGCCCACCATTGTTTTCTATGCGGCCCCTTGACGCAGAAAAATTCAGAGCCCTTCCACTTTCTGAGGATGGAAGACCAGCGAAGCTCTATTACTCAATAGCTATATTAAGTTCTATATGGTAGTTATGCTATATTGGTGGTTGAAGGAAGGCACAAACGAACAACTTCGTTGTTTGTTCCGTCTTTTGTTCATTTTCTTTATTTCTTGTTGCTTATTTCTTTATCTATTTTTTTTACTTTATACATATGGACTGAAGTTTAGACACGCATCGTCATAGACTAGCAAGCCCACGGAGTTATGTGCCATTGAGCTTAGACCCTTTCTGCCCTGTCACCAGGAACGGCTCACATGTTTCATTTTTGTCAACATTTCGGACGTTTCTTCCAGATCCTAGCTATAGACTGCTTCGCTGTAATATCTGCTAACGGCTTCAACGGGGTCCGATGAGGCTATCGCGTTCCACTCTTGAAGGGCGAAGCTTAAGCGTTCTCCAAGCTTTTTTTCTCTTATGGTCTTTAACCGAAAGTGTCGCAAGAGAAGTAATTTCAGGCAGACGTAAATGAGAAGCATTCCGCAAAGACTCAAATTTTGCAGCGGCTGTACTACTGAAATCTTGTAGACGTCGTATCATACTCACGCGTGCACGGTTGTCAACTCACCTGTATGAAGAAAGATAGATGGTTGGTGTTGCTTACTTCCGGTGCAGTATACAGAAACAGGTAAATTTGCATACGAATACATATAGAACACCAGATCGAAGGGTTTCCTAGAGTCTCAGTTACTTGCATCTGAAAAACAAAGAGTATCGAACTCGTGCAGTATTCTTTTACTCTCAATGAAAGTTCGTAAGTTGTAACGATGGCTGACGAATGTTGGCAGGATCGTGCAAAAGTACTCAGATTATATTTAAGGAAAATACAAGACATTGTTTCTGTAGTTAGGTATAGTAGTACCTAATGTTTGCGGGCCACATAATTTTAAATTACATCTTAGGAGAGCCTGCAGAGGCACCAAAGATCATTACTTAGTTATATTTATTGCAGCCCTCGATAAGAGAGAGAGAGAGAGAAGGGAAGACGGAAAGGCAGGGAGGTTAACCAGACTGAGTCCAGTTTGCTACCCTACACGTGGGGAGGGGAATGGGGAGTGAAAGGGGAAGAGAGAGAACTTAAGTGTAGGATGTCTATAGTCGGGCACTCAAGTCCGTTGCCTTCAGGTAGCGAAAAAGCGCACGAACTGCTTTCTGGGCCAATGAACTGTGAGGCCAGGCTCCCAAGATCTTCGCTTCCGTAAATGGCCTGTCATCCAGTCTATTTAAGGTACACTGGAGAGTCTCACGTTGATTATCGAAGCGAGAACAGTGGCACAGAAGGTGACTGATGGTCTCTTCACACTTGCACTTAGCGCACATTGGTGAGTCCGCCATTCCAATGCGGTAGCTGTAGGAGTTGGTGAATGCTACTCCTACCCACAGCCGACACAGCAGTGTTGCGTCACGTCGTGGAAGGTTCGCTGGTAATGCAAGTTTCAGTGATGGGTCGAGGCTGTGTAAACGACACTTAGAGTTCTGTGGTGTATGCCAGCAACCTAACGTGATTGCACGAGCAAGACTGCGAAGCTCTCTTGCAGCGTCGACTCTGGATAAAGGTATAAGGAGTATCGGTGAGCCAGCCTGGGCACGTCGGGCAGCGTCATCGGCGAGGTGATTACCAGTGATGCCACAGTGTCCCGGCAGCCACTGAAATATGATATCATGCCCTCGTTCAGATGCGCAATGGCAGGTTTCGTTGATTTGTGACACCAGCTGTTCATAATTGCCACGGCGTAAACTTCGCAAGCTCTGGAGGGCTGCTTTCGAGTCGCAAAATATTGCCCATTTGTTGGGCGGTTGTTCTTCAATGTAGTCGACAGCAGCGCGAAGAGCGGCCAGTTCAGAACCTGTAGATGTCGTTACGTGTGAAGTTTTGAACTTGATGACGACAGATTGAGATGGTAGAACAACGGCGCCCGTAGAATTTTCCGAGACGGAACCATCCGTGTAAACATGAATTCGGTTAGCATATGAAAAATGCAGAAGTTCCAATGTGATCTGCTTGAGAGCCGCGGTGGTCAGGCTAGCTTTCTTCACTATTCCTGGAACAGCAAGGTACACAGGAGGCTTCTTCAAGCACCACAGAGGGGATGGCGTTCTTGTTGCGGGTGAGTGCCTCAAAGACAAAGAGTGCCGGTTAGCCGCAATCGATCTGGAGAACGCTGCCTTGGGTCTTTTCTCAGGCAAGTGAGCGAGATGGTGGTCTGGGACTCTGGATATATGGCGAACATGCGTCCGGAGTGTGTCGATATCTATATAGGTCCTTATTGGGTTGTCTCTCGCGATGGCAATTGTTGCCACGGTTGAAGCATTTCGAGGTAGCCCCAGACATGTTCGAAGGGCTTGGCCTTGAATGCTCTGTAGGACATGGATGTTAGTTTTGTTAGCATTGGACAGCACTGGTGTGCTGTATCGCAAGTATCCTAGGAAGAGCGTCCTGTATAGTTGAAGCATAGATGCCACGGATGTGCCCCACGTTTTACCGGCAAGAAACCTTAGTATATGGGAGATAGAAGTAAGCCTCTTCTTCAAGTATGAGATGTGGGGGCTCCATGAAAGGTCTCTGTCTATAATAACGCCTAGGAATCGGTGAGTTTTTGCGTAGGAAATTGGTTGGTGGTCAATAGAAATGTGGTACCAGGTCATGGGCTTGTGTGTAAAGGCGACTAAGGCGCACTTCTCGGTCGAAATGCTGAGGCCTTGCGCACGCAGGTACGATGATGTTAGGGTCACTGCTTTTTGGAGCCGCGCACGCACCTGGAGACGTGTAACTGCCGAGGCCCATATGCATATGTCGTCAGCATATATTGAAAGGTGTACTGTATGCGGTAGAACGTCGGCAAGGCCAAGGATTGCAAGGTTGAACAAAGTGGGGCTAAGAACCCCACCCTGAGGGACGCCACGGTAAGTGTAATGGTCAGTAGTTCGGCCATCTGCACTGTGCACAAAGAAGGATCTTTTGAATAGATAGCTCCGAATCCACCGAAACATGCGTCCACCAATTCCATTATTTTCCAGGGCATCAAGGATGGCTTCATGCGTTAGATTGTCATAGGCGCTTTTCACGTCGAGGAATAGTGCAACCGATATACGCTTGTGGTGTTTTTCTTGTTGTACAGACGTGGCTAGGTCGATGACGTTGTCAATAGAGGAACGGCCTCTTCTAAAACCAGCCATGGCATCGGGGTATACGTTGTGGCGCACAAGATACCATTCTAGGCGGGTGAGAATCATTCTTTCCATGACCTTCCCAACACAGCTGGACAGCGCAATGGGTCGGTAGGACGCTAGGTCAAGTGGCGACTTTCCAGGCTTCAGGAGTGGAATCAAGCGGCTGGACTTCCACCGCTCAGGAACGACGCCATCATTCCATGACTGGTTATAACATTCCAGAAGTCTGCTTCGGCCATCTTCACCTAGGTGGCATAAAGCAGCGTAGGCGATGCCGTCTGGTCCTGGCGACGATGAGCGCCTGCATGAGGCCAGAGCAGCGTCCAATTCCTCAAGTGAGAAGGACACATTCAATTCTGGGAAGCGTGTCGCAGGAACCTCACCCAGAATTTCGCTACTGATGGTGACCACACTGCCCGCAATCTTCACACAGAAGTCTTCGGCTATATCGACCTGTGAGCGACCTTGATAGAGGGCTAGGGATGAGAATGGGTGTCGTTGCTGTGGAGACGAGCCAAGGCCGCGCACCGTCCTCCATATGATAGACAGTGGCTTGCGGGGGTCAAGTGATTCGCAGAACGTCTTCCACCGTTGTTCCTCCAGCCTGTCCATACAACGCTGGATTTTCTTCTGTATACATCGAGCGACTCTAAGGTCATGAATTGACTTCGTGCGCCTGTATCGCCTCTCGGCTCTTCTGCGAATCGTTCGAAGTCGCTCAAGTTCCTTGTCAAAATCCGTACGTTTTTTACCGGATGTAAATGTGTACTTAGACGATTCCAGTACACTTGTAATAAGGTTCTCAATGGTGCCGGTAAATCCTTCTTTGCATGCCTCTTCCACCTTTGTCTTATACGTTGACCACCTTATATATACTTGTCGGGAAGTACAAGAGGAGGAGCTTCCAAATCCAGTGATACTTAAGTAGGTGGGAATGTGGTCACTACCATGAGTCTCGATGTTAGAGAACCATCGAACATTTTGACCAAGTTGCCGTGACACCAAGGTCAAGTCTAAGCAACTGCTGTAGTTCGAACCACGCAAGTACGTCGGACTGCCATCGTTCATAATGCTAAGTTCATGGTCGGAAGCAAATTCCACAAGTTTCCGGCCCCTGGAATCTATTCTGGAGCTTCCCCAAGCCAAGTGATGAGCATTAAAGTCTCCCGTGATAATCCAGGGTCCAGTAGTCGCCGTCAGGATGTCTCGCAATCGGTCGCCGTCGAACCGACTATATGGGGATATGTAGGCGCCGATAAGGGTGAAGGCCACTTTATTCTTTCTAATGCGGAGACACACGTATTGGTTTCCATCATGAGGCTGCACCGAGTGGGGAATGTAAGTCAGTTCTGTACGGATGTAAACAATTACTTTGCTGGATTGCCCGCACGTCGACGCCATAAAGGCTTCGTATCCAGAGAGTCTTAGCGCTTTGGACACGTTCGGCTCACATATTACCACTACAGGAAATTGGTGCGTGAAAACGTATTGGCGGAAACATGAAATCCGTGATTTAAGTCCTCTGGCATTCCACTGGAAAATCGTCGCGCTACGCACTTCATCACGGAATGAAGGCAGTGGAAGAGCCATTGTGCTTATGCAAGATTTGCAAGCACTGGGCTCAGGGCATCCAACACTTGCACTGCGCTTCGAGCTGTTGGCGTAGTCGAGTTGCCCACAAGCGTGCGAATCGCATTTATCAAAGACTTGAGCATTGTAACAATTCGGCGGTCATGCTCTGTAAGCTCATCTGGGTGAGGGGTGGAGCATTGTGGTGCCTTTCCTTGTTGAGGTTTTTCCACAGGGCTTATCCTTGGCAGTGGTGGCCATTCCTCATCCACGGCATTCTTTTGAGATGCTCCGTTATCTATACATGGTTTGGAAACATTCTGCACTGAGGTTGGAGCAGATTCAACAGCAAGAGGCTGTGCGGCACGCGTATTCTTTGTGCGGAGAGCAGAATTCCTCGATGAGCGTCTGCGACGAGAACGACGTCGCCTGACGTCAGCAGCTGCTTCACGATGAGTCGACCGGTCCCTCACCATTTTCTTCAATATGGAGAGTTCTCGCTTAACTCTAGGACATTCCTTTGATGAGGCATCGTGGGGCCCTTGACAGTTCGGACACTTATAAGTTTTTGCCTGGCAGTTGCCTGCAGAGTGTTGCGCTGCACAGCGGGAACATATAGCAGACTTTCCACAGACGGCGCTCACGTGGCCAAATTTCTGACAGTTTCTACACTGAAGCGGCTTGGGAACAAAGGGCCGGACAGCATGTCGAAAATGACCTACCTTCACATGAGATGGAAGGCAGTCACCTTTAAAGACAATTTTCACGCATCTGGAAGTTCCGAAACGGGCCACCTGTAGTATCTGGATCCCATGATTGGCAGGCTTTATCAAAAGTGGTAAATCCTCGCCTGAGATGGCCGCATCAATGTCATATATGACGCCTGTAGTAGTCTCTTTTCCCATCGGGATGATGGTACGGACGTTCATGCCACCGAGAACAGTGACGGCTCGCAGAGAATCTAACGCCGACGCTTGGGCGACGTCTACCGCGACAATATTCTTCCGAGGGTTGACTCGTACGTCCTCAATGCCATTTGGCAACAGTCTCTCGAGTTCAACCGATGCAACTTGCCTGTTGAGGAACCTCATGTTGTCGGAGGGTAGCACAGGTAAGAAAAGGATGGTGTACTTCGGCGAACTCTGCGGAGTCCTCATAGTAGATGTGTCCACAGAGGTCCTAAGCATCCACCGCTTTGCTTTCTGACTCAGGACAGTCACGTAGTCGTCGTCGGAGCTGTCGTCGCTCTCGGTCGAGTCTATCAGGGTAGCCTCGCTGTCGCTCGAAAGGCTGTTCCGCTTCCTTGAGGCTGCCGACGCGGGCGCCGCTACACCAGGTGGGAGTGCGGGTGGCTCCACTTCCATTCCCGTCGGGCAGGGAACAGTGATGCCCGGAAGAAAGCGAGAATTACCACAAATTACTGGTGACGGAGAACAAACACTCAGCAATCGCAGCCCTCGATAAGCATTTGACGTAAGCTGGAGGCTGAGGGGTCGCTCAGTTTCTCAGAATAATTTCATGGAAGATTATCTTCTTTGTTGAACTGTTTTGTTAGCCAACAGTGTTTACGTTGAACACGCCCGTCGTGAATAGGGGGGCGTACAACAGTTCTAGCTTCAGCATAAATCTCCCGCATACTCCGCTCTTAAGATCCCCACACACAAAACCCAGAAAAAGAACAACCAATTAGCCACACGATAATGTGGACGCCGGGTCACACGGACGTGGAAGGCAACCATGAGGTCGACAGGGCAGCTCGAGGATACGCTGCATACCGAGCACCCTCCGTCAATGACCTCGAGAAACCGAGCCAGTCCCCAGAGAATACTCGGCTATCCTGAAGCACTATAAGGGCAGCAGGAAGCGGTACCCCTCGCCGCATAGCTCTCTCACTATAGTCGGATACGACTTTAGAAAAAAAGGGGGCGTTTACCCCTCCGAGGCGAATGCACACGAGCATCCACCAATAGGCGCGCACTCTGGACCGACGTCATGCACCGGACGGCCGGCGCATGACGGCCGCACAGTATGACAACCCACACAGTAATACAACCCACACAGTACACTGACAAATGCCCATGGTGCCAGGAAACAGCCACGCTCTACCATATAACGTGGGCCTGCCAGAAAACAAATGCGGCACCAATAATACCAAACCCGAGTGCGGAGAAATGGGAAGGAATGCTCTCCAGCGACCATCAGGACGTCCAACTAGGGCTGATCCGACGGGCCCAGCTGGCAGCGGCATCCAGCGGAGCCCTGGACTAGGGGCAGACAGTCATTGCCAAGAAGATGAAAGACACCATCTGACTCCGCGAAATTCATAAAATTTTCTAGAGCTCAATAAACGTTTTCCTCCTCCTCCTCCTCCTCCTCCTCCTCCTCCTCCTCCTCCTCCTCCTCCTCCTCCTCCATGTATGCTAATACCCTGTAAGCCATATCGCTTTTTAGAATCAAGGCAGCACTTCTCAAGTACTAATAAATGAGTTCGCTGTTCCAGAGCGAATTAGTTAGTTTAATAGGTGTGACGTTTGGCTACGTAGCCACGCACCAAGCGATATCATTCGTGCACAGCAGTGATGAAAGTTGTGGTGTCGCCAACGCTCCCATTCTGGCCAACGTCCTCGTTCTTTTCATAGTGGTGCCCTTCGCTACCCAGCTCCACCGCTCGTTTTCTTGGCGTCGACATCTGGTGCGGTGTCTTTTCCCTGCCTTAGTGCCGAGCATCCTTTAATTATGACGCTGTGACAGCTGCGACCTGTTTTCTTCGAGCTTTCATGATTCATATAACACGTTGCGGCTTTGACGTACTCACACACACGACGAGTGCTGCGACAGCGACCGTAAAGTGAACATTAGCGAGACATATTGGTGGGCATGCCGGCAGATTTCTTGCTTTATAGCCCGCACTGCCCATGCAATAACTTTTCAAGGATTAATTCCAAGTTTCTAAATGTGCATTTTCTTTTCCTTAAAGAAGATATGAACGCATGGATTGTTATCACTTGGCCACTCGGTGGCTTTGGTGAAAACTACAAAGTTCGCGGACCGAAGTCTGGTTGCCAACAAGGTGACAAAATTTCAGAGAAGGCCGAGCTGTTTTGTTCAAAATACAAAGACGTGCATGTGACGGCTGGAGCTCGCAGAGATTCGCAATATTTTACGTTGGCTTATGTGCAGAAAAACACTCCGAGCGGTGCTTTAAAAAACATCTGTATCAGGCTGGTCGTATCGTTATTCTCTCATCATGCATCGTAACATTGTGAAAAGCTTCCTCCCACTTCAGTTTTTAATTTAGTACTGAGAGTGTACATAATACTTGCTTGTCAGAAAAAGGAGAACCATCGTTTGTGTTTGCCTGTTTCTTTTATTTTTATTCATTTCAACTTGTGCTGCTGGCTTCGTTTATCATCCTTGTTCTCGGATCTGAGGCGTGCGATGTCACTTCTGCAAATCCGAGCGAAGGTTTGGCCTGAGGGTACCGAAGCTGCAGGGCTTTTTTTTTTTTCATAAAGCGTTCTCTTCCCTTCCTCCCCGATGCTTTCTCAAGTGCGTGTCGCACAGAGAAACGGTTGCTTCCTGATCGATATCCGGCCTAACCAAACTACCGTAACCAAAATGCTGCGTTTAGTTAGCTGGCGTGTAAGTTTTGAGCTCAACAGAACGCAGGTTTAGAACGGTTTGTGGTGCGTCTTTTCAATAACTATTCATACTCACGTGGCTTAATTACTGTGCCGTGAAAATTAGATTCAATGGCGAGAATAATTACGACATTATCAAAGCGCTGATGTGGCCTTCCAAGACGAAACAGCGAGATTGAACATCGACAATTTCTAACAATCCTGGCGGTTCTTGAATCATGCTGCTCTTATACACACGGACCGTTGGTCTCTGCAAATTCGCTAATGAACATAATTCGAAAGTGAACATATAATGGTAAAGGCGCATTATGGGAGTTATAGGCAGCGGCGTAGTCGGTGGGTTAGAGGGGGGGGGGGGGGGGGCGGTGATGACAGTGGCATAGGAGCTTCGCCAAAGCGGCGGGGGATTGATCACATTTTTTTTTTTCTGAGACATGCCGATACCACTATAGCAATGGTTAGAACAGAGAAAAAAATTTAGCCTGGTCGAAAGCGCAGTAGGTTTGCGGTGTTATACTACCATTAGTGCTGCTGAACGAAGGTACGGATGGGCCAGGAGGCAAGTGGGTAAGCAGCAGCAGCATGGCTGCATAGTTGTGTGCCGTCGAAAAAATGATGAAGGACGTGCATAGCATGACAAGGGCAAGTGGCTATTTCCTTCGAGTGCCACAGATTTCTGTTTTCTCCGTGACCACTCGCGACTCATTAAAGCAGTACAGGTATGCAGTATATATCCCCACGGAGTCACACCGTCACTCGCCTGTGACGCTGCGGCCAGAAGTTCTGGACCCCCAGGATTCGAACAGTGCAAAAGAACATTGCAAGGCTATTTTTTGAGTGGCAAAAAAAATGAAATTCAGGGTAAATACAGTTTCTGCTTTCGCAACCTCACATCACGCAAGCATCATTATTACATTTGCGGGCGCATTTTTTCTCGTAGGGTTGTATGCTTTAACCAAGAAAGTGAAGTAATAATTGATTCATGCATTAGGTACTACATATAATTTGAAATACCTATACGCTTTTTCATATTTCAGAAAGCTCCCACAGAGTCTAGCAGATGTACAGATTTATCGCAGCATTTTCCCGGGGAAGGAGCTACCGCCATGCCAATCCCGCCGAACCTAGTGAGCACTACAATATTTTTGCCAGCCACAGGTCCACTGTTACCGTATAGAGAGTGATACCTCTGCTATTCTGGACGTCGCTGGGTATGTATTGCTCGCGCACAGATATTTATACAAGTGCTCGTCACATTATGAAAGTTTTAGAAATTTGAGGAAAAATAATGGGGCGAAGGCCATTCAAACTGAAACAACTTCGCAGTATTTCGCTGGTAGGTAAAGTTGACACAGTTTTCAACGCGAACAATCCAAGCGAAACATAGCTGGCTGTAGTCAGCCTAACAACCCTCTCGTCCTTATAAGAACACATAAGGTATCCCACTTAAGGCTCACGTTGAACTATTACGTTTCAAGAACATGCGCGATTTTATCTCGTTAGATTTTTTTCCTTGGCATTAGAAGTGTCTTTCGTGAGAAAAGCAACGCCTGAATTTGCCGTAAGCCAATACAAAAGGACTTTGAAGTCCTTGTGCACTCGACCATGGCTTGCCATCAATAAACCCCTCTTAGCATGACAGTGCCGACCTGAGTTTTTGTAACTTATTGGTAAACTTCGATGGAAAAATTTCTATGGCATCCTAATGGTAGTAGTGTGTTTGAAATATCCATCTCATGTTGTTTAATTGGAAGATAATTTATATTTCTCACACCTCGAACATCTCAGCAGCTCACACGAGCATCCACGTTTGCATGTAATGTTAATGATTATGAAAAAAAAAGTTTTGAAATTCTGGAAATTAATACTGGGCAGAAAACACTACAATAAATAATTACTGAAGCGCATTTTCTCACGACAAAATTAATGAAGGTCATGAGTCGATAGCGTGCTACAACCAGGAAACATCCTTTCGTATAATTGAATGTGTGCCGGGAATATAAAGTACAATGGCTTCCAACGTAGCCATACCTAAATTTATGTATAGGTGGTGCGTTATTTTGTTGCTAAGGAGATTGTTAGCATGGAAATCAGTGGTCGCGACTGCTCTAAGAGCCACCGCCTAAAACAGGAAACCCTCTATCACTCGTAAAAGAGTCGCCTCACAAATGCAAAAAGACGTGGCAATTACAATGCACTACAGGGTGTGCCATTTTCTTTTTCTTTCATCTGCACCAAAATGTAAAACATTGCCGTCAGCGAATAGCAGAATTTCAACCCTTGAGCTAAATTACTCAATGAGGCGTCCATTAGGTCAGCAAAAAATCAAAATGCTTAATTGACTAATAACCATAATGATAATAATTATATATTTAACTAATTACATTACGGTGCATATTTCAATCTGCGAATCGCAGATAGGGAGTTTGCAAGGCATATCGACCTCGCACGAATACTGAGGATGGCACAAACCCGCGATAAAGAATGCCCTGTTCTACCACTTACTCTTTGAAGAAACTGCGTTACGCATTGAATCACAGATGCAACTGGAACGCCATTGCACATTGTCGGACACTTAAAATTGTCGTCTCGAAATTGGTGTAGCCCTGAGAATTTGTTCCAAGTGAATATGCCTTGCGAATTCACCGATTACAATTTCTACATTGAAAAATGTGTCGTAAAGCAATTAACAAGTGAATTAGTGTAGTTACGGTAATTATTCAAAAGCGGATTTTGTTTTCCCGTAGAAGTAATGGCTGCCACATCGAGTAATTTAGCTGAACGTTTAGAATTGGGCTATTTGCCAGAGGCAATACTTAAAGGGATACTAAAAGCAAATATTAAGTCGACGTGGACTGTTTAAATACTATTCCAGAACCCTCGCAAGGGTATCTTTGTGCAAAGAAAAGACTTAGTTTACAATAAATATGCATCTGAAGGCTCCGAATACCTTTTTCGAAATTCAAATCTCCCGCCATCCAACCGCGAAAGTGGTGACGTTGCATATGCCATCACCACCCTTTGCTGCCATCGGTGACTAAAACGGTGCCCTACCGATGGCGGCATCGAGCCAAGAAAGAGCTGCGGGTTCGCTGTTGCAGCTGCTTTTTGGTCAAGTGAAGTAGACCGTTCGGGCACGCCGCGACATCACCTGGAAGTTGAATTCGTGCACTGCTACTTGCAGTTTGTGCGAGTTTCGCGAGCCAGCAAAGGTAGTGCCACGCTACTGATACCGGAAAGCGTGGACGGCGCTGAGTCCAGCGGAAACGAAACCTTTCGACCGCCCGCGTCGTTTTCAAGGATAATTTCAATGAATCTTTTTTTTGTTTTGTAAAAATGAAACAATTGTACAAGTAGCATGTTGGTTCGTCTTATAATACAATACAAGGATGTTTTTTTTCTATTTTTCAGCGGGGGGTTAAGTATACTAGTCAGAATTTAACTGAGAAGTGCTTTCGCCATCGTGCAAGTACTTGAATGTCCTGGGGGAGTCTCTAATTATGTTCTGCATTTGCTTCAAGTTCTCTGTCATTAAGGCTCTTTTAGTGATAATATTGACGCCTGAGAGATCCTAGAGCACTAATTTATCAACTTAGCTTGACTTAATACTGGCCTTTAGTGTCCCGTTAAAACTTGGTGAAGCTAAAGAAGAATGCCTGGTACATATGAGTGGTCCTTATGGTAATAAAATATGTCGCAAACATGCATGAGAAAATACTGTTCTGTCCAATTCCAATAATAATTTCTCGGCCTCTGAACGGAAGCCCAAGCACCAACGCATGCAATGTCCAACTATAATTTATTGCAATTTGCGAAGAGAAGGTCTTGCGCAGTTAAACTTATTATTATACGGTGATAAACAACAACCACAATAATACTTTTTTTACGTAAACTTTGCATCAATGATGAATGCGAAATCGCTTCCGATAAACCTCTCAGTTTCCTTCTGGCTGCAGAGGGTACTTTCACTTTTTTTTACTCTCTATAACGCATAGTTATAGAGAGTAAAGGGAGTCTCGAGAGTATAGAGAGTATAGAGAGTCTCGCGTTGCCCGTGCTTGCTGCTTAGCATACATCTTCGTTACTTTCCCGCCACAATTAAGTTTCGATGGCTGACGGTGTCCCAAGCAGCTTTGTGTCTCGCCATTCTTTGTCCTTCGTGCTCTTCGCACTGGGCATCGGCGTTCCACCTGCACGAAGCAAGGACGCTGGACAAATTTAATCTTCCTCAGCGCGACCGGTGGGCCGCTGAATGTAATCAACAGGACCCGTACCCGGCAGCCCGCGCCTTCGCCGGTGCCGCCACTCCCGCTAATTGCACGTCAGAAACAGCGGTCTTTTCCCGAGCTTTCTTTTTTTTTAATTCCTCGTCGACCAAAGAAAAGTTAACTTGTGCACGTGATGCCCTTGTATGCGATCGGAAAGTAGACGGCTGGTGCGAATGCTAACGCCTTGAAGTGTTAAGATCCAAAGTGGAATCAAACATTCGTGCCTAAAACGCTAACTGTCGGGCGTCTCGCATTTCTGTAGCGACTAGATTACACGTGCTTTCGTTGCGTGAACCTGACGGCGAATCCGCCCTCCCTACAGCTCGTTTAACAACAGCCTACAATTTTGCGACGCGAGGGAGGGGTGTTGTAGAATAGCATGTTTGGAGGCAGCAGCTGAGAACTTCGTCATAGTGTACTGCGCAGTGTAGTGTGAAAAACAAATTTTACACTTTTCGCGCTTCCGCAACTCACAAATTTAACGTGATACGCTCTAGTTCGTACCTGATTATTATCACAAAGTATTAGAAATGTTCCAGTGCCATTTGAAGCCACAGGGGCCAAGTTCAGGTGAACTGAGTCATTGTAACTGCAGTATACGCCTAAAGAGCTTTCTTTGGCCGGGAGTCCAGACAATAAATCTTCATGGCATTTTGACAATGCGTAGTCTTCGTCAGGCCAGCGCTCACCTTCACCGTGGCCATATTGTGAAGCAAAAAAAAAAAGCTATCCCACTGCCGCCACAGGGAATATAACTCCTCTGCGGCAATGTGGAGTTGAAAGCCGTGTGTGCTAAACACTGAGCACTGGTGCAGATGTGACCAGTGCACCAGTGCATCTGCACCAGTGCACCAATCGCAGACGTTTGGCAGTATGCGATTCGCTCGGGTTTTTGTACACCACGTAGACTCTCATAGTTATTGCGCATTTATTTCTGAAGTAACAGCAGGCGACGTTGCAGAGCATGAAAACTGCAGCAATGCGTGTTACAGACCACATCGTGGGGAAAAAAGATTTTATGAAGATGGCAGTGTCCAGTCCGAGCATGTCCTGCTACAGCAGTAATTGCTTTCTCAGCTTAAGGAATCACTGGGGCATGATGATATTTTCCTTCTTGATTGGTGAAAATCTTCTCAAGGATCGTTTTGTAACTTACAACCCATATTCAAGGCTTCGAGTGCTTCACCTAGTGCGCCGATGCTTGCGTTGCTAATAGTTAGGAATTAGCACATTAAGCCAGCACCTACTAATTCGAATAATAAATTGACAATTGTAGATTTAGAGGCGCGTAGTCTTTCACTTGTATAATTTTTAACAAAATCCTCAAATTATACTTAGCTTCTACCACATGCCTAAAGCACACTTCTAGAAACGCCCTGACTTTGCGCATACTTGCCTAAATATTCTACTGCTCGTACTGAGTGCAAATTTAATACACTTAAAATTCTTATTTCGTGAGAGCAAAACGTGCTATAGCCTTAATACGTCTACACGGATATCACCACGCAATTTTCGCCAAGGAGGCTTACCGGCAAACTTCAACGAAACTTTGCTTGGACTAAATTTACTGTAAATGCCTAGCGTACACTCTCAAAGTATTTGTGGCAAAGCCGCAGCGTTGGTAATTGCCTAATTTTGTTATTAACAGCTAATAAACGGCGCCTATGCAGACGACGCGTGCACCTGGTGGCAAAGCGGTAGCGATGCGGAAGTCGCGAATATTGAAAAATCGTACGCAACTGTTGATCTCTCAGTTGTGTCTGCGCAGCAAAGCGCAACGCTCACTCATCATTTGCGAGTTGACGCATGCAGTAACGTGGTGAACGACAAGAGTGGACACTCGAGCTGTTTCGCGGCTGAGCTACGGAGATTCGCCGATTCCACTAGATGGCGGCGAACATCAAGAAAAATGTGGCTACGGCTGCGGCCGTGGCTAGCAGCTCGACAGGCGGCTCGACCCAGCACGTGCGAAACCCAGTCGGGCCCCGTCGCCGGGCTCTACGGCCGGGATGGTGGCGACATTACACCGTAAAACGCGCCCGAAAATCGGTGTTGGGTGTTCTGCCAGCGTCTGACAACTACTTCGTCGCCGTTTCACGATGAGGCCGCAGGAAGATGTTTTCCGCGTTGTTCAAGATTTATTCTCTTCGTATTGCGTTTTGTCAGTGTTGACCGCATGAACGAGAGACGGAGGCGGGCATGGCAGCCATGAAGCCATGAACAGCTGCTGCGCATTTGTAACGTTGAACTTCATTTTGCATTCTTTCTTTTTTTATGCGAAGCATATTACGAGAGCTCAACCCAGCTCCTCAGGCGCGGCGATGTCGCCATGAAACCACGTGACACCGTGACGTCACGACAGAGGAGAAGTGGCTTTGGCTCAACTCTTGCAAGACGGGCTGGGTGGGAATCGAACCAGGGTTTCCGGAGTGTGGGACGGAGACGCTACCACTGAGCCACGAGTACGATGCTTCAAAGCGGTACAAAAGCGCCTCTAGTGAATGCGGTGTTGCCTTAGAAACGAGCTCTTTCTAAGGCGTGCGTCTCTTTCTCAGGCGCACATTTCGTTGCCGCGCCGAACGCTGCTTTGCTCGACGCTCACCGCGTCCAATGCGGGGCGCGTAGTCGCTGCCCTGTAGCCCATTGTCTTACACCCCTTGGCGGGTCGACGGGAACGCTGTCGCGTTCCACTCTTGAAGGCGAAGCAGTAATGCATGAGTTGTTTCTTCGTCTAGCCGAACCAAATATAGCCAAGCAACAGCAGTTCACCAGGCTAAACAGTGGTTCAACAACTAAAATAAAGGCTAGTATGCTTCGCATCCTGGGCTTAACCTTACCTAAGCCACAGCCATTTTTTTTATCATGCGCAGCAATGAGTGGTGATTCCAGCCATAAGAGTGACGTGGCAGCGTCTGAGCTGCGAGGCATTTTCGAAATAATGACAACGTTTCAGAATAAAATAGTTCATTTCTGCATCTAGCGCACAAGGACAGAGTGAAAACCGACTTGTGTTGCGCGCTAGATGCAGAAATGTAACGCCAACAAGTCCAAACTTACCGTTAATTCGAGCAAAATGGTTGTTAAGAAATGCGGCCTATATTAACACATGCCGTTTGGTGCAGAGGGCTTTGTGTTGATTTATTCAAGAAGGTTGTGCGCAGCTGTTTATGAAAAAGCATGGTGCGCAAGTTTCGTTCAAAAAATATGGTTATATATAAAGCCGCACACGTGCAATATTTCCAGTACGACAATAACGCGCTCTCTCAACCTCTGTACCAGGCTATGTGCGCTCAAGCATTTTTAGCTGTTTTGTATCGGCATGAAGATACCTATATTCACGTTTTAATTCTCTATGGGGTCCTTACTGCAGAAAGTTTGTTCCTCAGCATTTACTGCAGTGCTTCATTGACAGCCATTCTTTTTGATGACATGCATTAATATCAGACAGTCGCTGTGTTAGATCATTAACAAATGCATTACACGAAGGAACGTAGCATCTCCATTCAAAAGCTTTGAAGGCTCCAGTATCGCTTACATTCTGCGTTTGTCATTGTACGTATTGCAGGAATCCCCAATTTTCCTTCCTCAAAATACACACTGCAGCCCAAGGACATCATGCATATTCAAGTGTACATTTCCAAGCATCAGAAGACCATTGCAAGGCTTCGAAAGACAGCAAGTGAAGACCCCAACACTGTCGAAATTCTTAATTCGCTGAGATGCCAGTATCTTGCACCCGTTTAATGAGAGACTCACTGGATTACGCATTGAATATTATGATGTTGGCGCATGCCTAGATGTTTATGTGGCCACTTCATTTTGTCACGGAATCATTCACATAATTTTGATACCTTAAATCACCCTCCTTCGTAGAAGTACAAGAAAAGCGTCATATTTATTCCTTCTAAAACAAACCCATTTCGAGTAAATTATTTGCTGGCTTATCTGTGGATTGTTTTTTTCATTATCTGGATACTTACAACACGTGTGTGTTGTTATGCTTGCGTAAAGTTTATTGCCACGACGCCAATAATTTCCGACTATTCTCAATTATACCGGTGTCACACGACAAACTTTCGATCGCTATCAAGCCCGATCCGGGTCGAAATTCTTGACCCCGATTGGCTCCCTCGCGCAGCTTAGCAAAGGAACCAATCGCTACCGAAATATTCAGTCCAGATCGGGCTTAATCGCGATTAAACGAGCACCGTGTGACACCCGTATTAGTTGCCTTTCGCATTTTCTTGCTGTTTTCATTGCTGCAATATTGTCTGCTGTTTTCGTGTTCTTGGCTGTCCAGCAAGCTGATTGATATTGAAGGAACATGACATATTTATTTACGATACTCCATTTTGTGTGAATTATAAGAAGTACAATATCACAAATGATAAGGTTGTACTTCCTCATTAACAGTTGGCCTGACTGTTGCACTAAGTAGCAGCTTGAAACGTAACGAATATGAACATAAATGAAACTAACACGAAATGGCACAGCGGCATTGTGCGCTCGTCCTCGCAACTTATAAAGAGCGGCGCAAACGTTTGAATAAAATCACTCGATGCGTGCAACGTCACTGGTCACACACAAAAATTAATATAAACGAAAATGAAATTATCGCCTCCGAGATTCGGCGACGTGCGGCGGCCGTATTGGAGGCTAGCGAGTTTCGCAGATTCCGCTAGGTGCGCTGAGAGCCAAAGTCGGCCGCAGGGGCCTACGGGAGTGTGCGCTCTTTACGTTTACGATGATATTAATCTATGGTTGACGGCCGTCTATCGCAGTTTGCGTTCTCCCTGTTGCGCTCGTGATTTGAGCTGTCCCGAGAATTCCGACGCGTCGCGTGGTCGTCGGGTGCTCGAATACGTACTCGAACTCTAGTAATGGGTCTTCAGTGCAGAACGTTGGGTAGAGAAAGGCCGAACACGTCTTTCCTGCCCCATCTTTCAGAGCGCAAGCGGGCACTGCGACGCAGCAGGCAAGTGCGATGCGGACCAGCCAACGCGCACAAAGCTTGTAAACAGCAGTTGATGAGTCTGCACAAGCTATATTGCAACAGCACAGTCCTTTGCCCGTCAAGATATGTTTAGCAAACGCTTCCTCGGGGTGACTAAGTACTAAGGCATACGAAAACCAAAAGTAAGTTGTATTCACGGGCGATATTCTCCGGCGATCGGTTCCGGTAGAGCATAAATTTCAAGACATTTCGCAAGTCTCTGCATCGGACACGAAGAAGTAGACGAACGAAAGCCTTTCAGCCACAGCGCCAGAAACGAGCTGGAACCGCATACTACATTTGTCACGAAGCACAACGTGACGTGGCGGCCATCGTGTAGATGCGGCGGCAAGCCGTGCAGCAATGTAATGCAGCCAGAGCGAAATTCGCGAGGCTTTATCACGGCCACAGCATAGCGAAAGACGTTGAAGAAGAGCGCACATTCCCACAGATCCCAGCGGCCGAATTGACTGTAGTACACAGCACCAAGGCTCTTAGCCAGACTATGCTACACGCTCACAGAATGCCCTCAACTCGCAGTCAAGACAAATGCATGGGCGCGAAGCCTGTTTTCAGTCGTCAGAATTTTCTAGTTCCTGGTGTTTGAGCTCCTCGGCGTTATCTTTTGCGCGTTCCGCCGACGCAAGCAATGCTCCCGTCTTATCACTCTGGGCAATCACTCGTCGCGTTTTCGACAAGCGCGACTACCGAAAGAAGGTATATGTTGCGGGGCCATAGAAAGCGTCAAAAGCTTGTCCCACTAAGATTCAATACACGCCAAACTTCGTTATCATGGCCAAGATGCTTTTTGCTAACTGACTCACAACGCCAGGCGCGACGAGCGTGCCTCGCAAGTATTGCAAAAACTAACGAACTTAATTACAATAATGTTTGCGGTCAGAGAAGGCGTCGCGAATTTGTCCTATTAAGATTCAGTACACGGGAAACTGCGGGAAATGGTCGAGCTGCTTTTGTATAACTCCACCACAAAGTCGGGTGTGCCGAGCGTGCGTCAAAACTACCCCAAAAAGTAACGAAATTAATTAGAATAATGCTGGCGGTCAGAGAAAGCGTCACGAACGTGTTCCAGTAAGATTCAGCACACGCTAAACTGCGTCACAAAGACGGGTGCACCGAGCGTGCCTCAAAAGTATTCCAAAAAGTAACGAAATTAATTACAATAACAGTTGGAGTCAAAGAAAGCGTCACTAGCCCCTGTAAGGTTCAGTACACGCGATACTAACTGCGTCACACGGTCGAGCTGCTTTTCGTTAACCGCGTTACAAAGCCGAGTGCGGCGAGCGTGTCCAGAAAAAAAACTATCTAAATAAGCTACAATAATGTTGGGGCCAATAGAACGTATCGCAAACATCTCCCAGTACGAGTCAGCAACCTAACTGCACCAGGACGACCGAGCTGTATTTAGCTAACTGCGTCACAAGTCTCGGTTCCATGCCGTAAAAGCCAAAACTGCTTGAAATGCGTCGCAGACAAAATTTCTCACCTTGTCATAGCCCAACTGCGCAGCCGTGCTGTGCCGAAGTGCAGAAGGAACGTAATTATACACGGCACCGGGAGCCCGCCAAACCAGGATACACCAAACAAAGAAAGAGACGGAACTTCAAATGCGCAGCCGGCCTCGCACGCCACGGCGGCGTGTCACTACTCGCGGGCAACTTTCGGTGGCTATGCAGGCAAAGCTACGGAGGCTAAGCGCGCATAAGTGAAAGCGCTTGTGAAAAGAGTTCCGCGCTCTAATTATGTACGATTAGGCTGGGGAAGAGAAAGCATAAACACCTTATTGGCAACAGTTAAATAAGACGGAACACACCACTTAGTGTAAAAGTTTACTTATTTTGCAGCTTGCGTGCGCGCGCGCGTGTGTGTGCGTGTGCGTGTGTGTTCTTCCCGGGAGTGAACAGCTAGCCGCGCCCTCATGCATGCATGGTATCGGCATCGTGTTCCACCCACGCAAGTTGCAGACCCTTATTCACACACATTCGGGTGCACTTGCCGTTCATCTTGCTCTGGTGGTGTTCTTTTTCACATATCTCGCGTATTTATGCAGCGGTATCGCCTTTTCCTGCAGTTAGCGAAGGCGCCCCAGCTAGCTCATATTCGCTCCGTCTCTCGTATCCTTGGGTGGCAACTCAAAATCAATGTGTTCTAACTGCAGGCCGTTGATGTTAAGAATGTACTGGTTGAGTGACAGGCGCACGTATACATTAGCTTGTTGCACTCATGATCGCGACCAATATTGGTTTTTGTGTGAAACTTTTCTCTGCTCAGAGGCGGGGTACCTGTCGTGCGCCAGCCGCATCACCAGCTCCTTAGGCTCATAAGAGAAGCACCATCAGCCGAAACAAACTTTCTGAAATCGAAGCTGAAGCAGGTCACACGAAATGTTATGCTTATAAGACTTACCCGGTTACACAGCTTTTTCATGTTTTGTGTAGTTATGACAAAACGCCGACTCATCCCCCGTTGCCTTTCGTCGCGTCTCCGAAGTCACCGCCGGCACGGCCCGCGAGAAGCATGCGTTATCTCTTTGCTGTGTGCGGCGTTGGCCTAGCGCTTCAACGCGGGCAGGCCGCCAAATTTACATCGTCATTCCGCTTGACCGCCACGCGTCCACTTCCACCGACAAAACGCCGTTTCAGGGGCCCAACGGAATGACGAGGTAAATTTTGCGGCGCACCGGCATTGCAGCGCTAGGCCAACGCCACACAAAGCAAGGGGATAACGCAAGCTGCTCGCGGGGTCGGGCTGGCAGTGACTAAAGGCGGAGGGGGGCGGGGGGGACGACATTGACGACGCAGACGCTCTTTTACCAGCCAGTTCCGGTTTTAAGGAGCCTTCCAAGGGAACTAACTGTTCGTGTAGCTCCCCCATGAAATACTCTATTCAAAATTTGATCGTTGGGATAGATAGTGTCGAAGACGGGCTACAGAGCACTTATTTGCTCTAGCCACTTATTTTTGATAATTAGAAGGTTAATTACCGTAACTTCACTAATTATTTATGTAATTGTGGAAATTGCGCTGTATCTACAGGCTGCCTACCCGTACACTCGAGTGGTAGACATAACGTTACCGTGATTTATATTTTTCTCATTTTAAAAATTTGTCGCAGCTAAAGAAAAACTCCCTGTTAGGCCAGTATGGTCCTAGTCAACCAAGATACCCGGTTCTAGCTGCTCCGCCATGCAATAGCACATGTACTATTCCCGCGCCAGCCACCGATAGACTGTAAAGCCTCCAATTTTCACCGACGTAGCGTGACTGCGCGATGCGTTGTTCGCGTCCGCGTTAAGCCGGACCATATCCGTGCCTTTAGCTTGGCCACCCCGATGAACTTTTCTTTAAGTGGAGGTAGAACGCACTGAGGCTCTGCTGTTGAACGTAGACAACCAGATAGAAAAAGAGCGGCTGCATCCGGAGAATACTTCGCTTTAAAAGAAAACCTCGGCAGCGCAACGGCGTTGGCACAGCGGACGGGGCAGCTAGTAGAGTATGCAACTCAGTGGCTAGCAGACATGCGGGGCATGTTTGCTGATACACTGAAATAGTATACAAGCAAGGGCAGCAGACAACCCTGCAGGGTGCTGGTTCTCTACAGTCTGCAAATACGTCACTTACGGCTGCTAAAAATGGCGGCATTTTCTTTTCTCAGTTTCGGTATGAAAAACATCAAGTTTTGCGAGCGTTTTGCGAAAAGAGCGCTTGCATTTGAAGCGTAATTTTTTCCACAGAGGCTACTGTATATCTAAATTACCTGAAACGGCGCTTTTTACGCAGTCCACAACTTCACTGCAGTTGACCTTTAATAACGCCTTTAGGTATTTCTTTTAATACACAAGAAGCCTAGTACACAATGTTTAATGCCCAGGAAGACGTCAACAGCCACCCAGAGACTTTAAGCTTCTTCAAGAATATTCGAAGGGTTAAGTAGTAGCCGAGGTGGAAGAAATCTTGGGAGGCGATGCCTGGATGAGGGAAGCTACCTTCCGCGCAGCACGGTTGCTTCCCGTTGTCTCGACCAGAACACGCAAGTAACGTTGGAAAGCTTTCGCTTAGGCTAAGCGAGCG